>NW_022900945.1:47697691-47747712 GCF_012274545.1 Fukomys damarensis | reverse complement strand
AAAAAAAAAAAAAAAAAACTTTGAACACTAAAGATAAAATCATCAAAATTTAAAGGCAACAAAAGCAGTGCTTAGTGGGAAATTTGTATTATAAAACTAGAAAGATCTCAAAATCAAGCATCTAAGTTTCAACCTTAAGAAACTAGGAAAAGAGCAGATTAAATCCAAATTAAGCAGAAAAAACAATAAAAACTAAAGCAAATATCAATGAATTTGAAAAGCAGAATTTAATGAACTCACAATGTGATTCTCTAAAAAGATCAATAGAATTGTTATCTTTAGGTAAACTAGGAAAAAGAACAACTATTTTACATTATAAATTAAAGATGAAACAACACTATAAATGTCATGGCAATTAAAAGAACAATAAAGGAATCCTATGAACAACTCTATGAAAATACATTTGATAATCTTGATGAAATGAGCTGACTGGTTCCTTAAAAGACACAATCTGCCAAAATTCATACAAGCAAAAATAGACAATGTGAACTGGTCTATGTTTCACTATATTCTAGTTGCTATAACAAAATATGCCAGAGTGGGTAATTTATACATAATAGAAACTTTATTTCTCACAGTTCTGGAGGCTGAAGCCAAGCAGCTTTAACATCTGGCAAATACTTGCACTCCACTTAAAAGATGACTTCCACACCTACATCCTCATACAAGAGAAGAGGTCACTGCTGGCAGAGACTTCATTACCTAGTCACTTACCAAAGGACCCAACTTTAAATACGACCACTTCAAAGGTTAAGTTCCAACCAACAAATTATGAAAAGATACTAACACTTCAAGTTAACTCAAGACTTAACTGGGCCAGAGATTTAGCTCAGTGGTTCCACTGCCTGCCTCACAAGCGCTAGGATCTGATTTTGATCCCTGGTACCAAAATAAATAAATAAATAAATAATGACTTAATATTCTTTTAAAATCAGAAGGCACTAACAGGATTCCTGAACAATAATTGGAGAAACCATGTCAACTTCCTACACTCTCTTTCAGAAAACAAAAGTAAACAGTATACTTCCTAACTCAATCTCAGAGGCCAGTATCATCTTAATACTAAAACCAGATAAATACGTTACAAAAAAAAAAACAAAACTACAGACTAGTTATCTTTTGTGAATATATATGCAAAAGTCTTCAGGAAAATATCAGCAAATCAAATCCAACAAGAAGAAACTAAACACTACAACCAAGTAGGATTTAATCTAAGTACACAGGTCTGCTTGGCCCAACATTCAAAAATCAAATAGTACTATTTATTGCATCAGCAAAACTAAAGAAGAAAAATCACATGATCATATCAATCAAACAAAAAGCATCTGATCATATGCTAAAACAACTGACAACCACCAATATCCATTCATATTAAAAAAAAAAAAACTCTCAGTAAACCTAGAATGTAAGAGAACTTCCGAAAGATGATGAAGGGCAAATTAAAAAAATATAAATTATCTATATCTAACATTATGCTTAATAATGAAAGACTAAATTATTTTCCATTAAGGGAATCCAGGAACCAAGCAAGGCTGTTCATTCTCACAATCCCTATTCAACTTTTCTTAATTCATTCATTTTTAGTTTTTTCTTTTGCTTTATTAGCATATGTATGTAATACATGTTTACATTGTGTGAAGTTGGTACGTCTACATAACACATCTTGATTTCCTTTTTCATCTCCTTCCCTTTCCTCTCTGTCCTCTAGATCCACTTTCTCCTTCTTGTCTTTTTTCAACTTTATAATAGAAGGCCAAGGCAATACTTTAACACAAGAAAAAGAAAACCTTTCCCTGTACTGAGAAACAAAACTCACCCATCTTTATTAATTACATGACTATTTATAAAGAAAATCCTAAATAACCTATTAGAACCCATTTAAAAGCTGCTTAAAGAATCAATTATTAAAGTTAGGAAAATCTTGAGGTAGGTGATCAACAAGAAAACCAACTGTATATTAAACAAAAATGTGAATGTTACTTAACCATACATTAAAAATTGCTTTTAAATGGCAATACTTAAATGATGTACATTTTCCACAATTTTTTAAAATAACAGGATCAGGAAATTAAACAGAAAGGATATCCTAAGAGAAGTGAGAACTTGTAAGCTTTTATTAAAAGTTTTAAAAATAAATTGTATTTATACATATATATTGACAATAAGTGATGATGAAATAACACTAAAAAACATTAAAGAGGTTAATATCAAAATTTGTCCAAGATCTACATACTAAAAAGTATACTAAAACACTAATGAAGTTTATTTTTTAAAAACTAAGTCTATGAAAAGATATACCATATTCATGGATTGGAAATTCAAAATTGTTAAGATGTCACTTCTCTTTAAATTTATGATCCCAATCAAAATTCCAATAGAATATTTTGCAGAAAACTGCAAGCTGATTCTAAAATTTCTATAGTAAGAAAAAGTAACTAAAATAGGCAAAAAAATTTGAAAAGAAAAAAAGTTAGGAGGACTCAACCAGATTTCAAGACTTTCAAGAAAGCCATAAAAATGAACACAATGTGGCAGCAGCAGAGAGAGGCACACAGATTATGAAGGAACAGAATATCCAGAAATACACACACATACATGGCTAACTGATTTTCAACAAAACTACAAAGTCACTTAAGGAAATAATGCTCTTTTCAACAAATAGTGTAGTCTTTTTTGACATTTATATGGAATGAAATGAGCCTCACACTATACATCACAGCATACAAAGAATTTAATTCAAACTGGATTATAATCTTAACAGTAAAAATAAAGTAAAACCATAATACTTTTTAAAGAGAAAATTATTACCTTGGATTAGACAAACATCTCTTAAATACCACACCAAAAAGTATGAATCATAAAAGACAAAACTAGTAAACCGTACTTCTTTTAAGCTATAACAAGATCAGATGACATCTGCAAAGATGATGAGGCAGTAAACAGCAACAAATCAGCCTCTTTGCTAAGACATAGAAGCAAAATGCAAACCCAGACCTCCAGCTTACCTGGAGCAGAGCCACAGTGCATTCAGGTAGCAAAAATCAAAAGCCACCCACCCAGCTGAACTTTCTGAAAACATAGCAGCAAAAGGAACAAGGCAGATGAATGAGGCTCCACAAAAAGCAAATCAGAAATAGTTCCACAAATATCTAAAGAGATGATGACTACAATGAAGGAAATAAATCTACACTAAATGCAGATTAAAAAGTATAGAGGAGCTTAGAAGTGATGGAAACCATGAATATCCAACATAGAAAAGAACTAGATTGCATGAACAGATTCAAACAGATACTCAGAGGATTAAAAATCCTATTGAAAGTATACCCAGCAGAATCAAGCAATGGGAGGACAGAATACCAGATATAGAAGACGGGTTTGCAGTTGGCAATCATAAAGACTTCTCAAAAATACCATGGGACTACAAAAAAAAAAAATCCAATAACTGTTAGATGATGCAAAAGAGGATAATATAAGATCTCAGAATCAATGAAAAATCAGAAGATATCATAAAAGACATAAAAAGCTTGTTCACAAAAGTAATGGCAGAAAATTTCTCAAGCATGGAAAAAGACTTTCACACATAAAAAAGTGAGGCATACAGAACTCCAATTAGCCATTATCAGAAAAAATACTACATCAAGGCATACAATAGTCAGGATTTCAGAAATTCAACACAAGAACAGAATATTAAAAGATGTTTGAGAAAAGAAACAAATCACCTGCTATGGCTTGTGCCTTGATGTCCACCCAAATCCTCATGGGGTCATAAGTGGGACTTTTTCAGAGGTTCCTGGATCTAGTCTAGCATGTGACACTGGAATTGATTCATGGTGCAATCCTAGGATCAAGGGTGTGAGTGCCACCCACACTAAGCAGCCTGGATAAGCTATAAGGGATAGAAAGAGCTGTGATCACCTCTTCCTTGTTTTGCTACCTTCTACACACAATGAAATTTTTCTAGAAAGAGAAGAGCAAGTTAAAGTCAAAGTACTTATTATGGAGGAAATTATGATCAAAGCTGAAATCAATGCAATTGAGACTAAACAAACAATACAAAGAAACAAAGAGTTGATTTTTTGAACAATCAAATAAAATAGACAACCCTGTAGGCAAACCTTCTCAAAAAAAGGAGAAAAAAGACTCAAATCCACCCACATCAAATTATGAATGAAAAGGGTGAAATCACAACAGATCATGCAGAAATCCAGATGAACATAAATACCAACTTTGAGAACCTGTGCTCTAATAAGATGGAAAATGCAGAAGAAAAGGACAGATTCATGGATAGATATGAATTACCAAAGTTGAATCAAGAAGATATAAAACTTCTAAATAAGCAAGTATCAGTCAATGAAAGTTAAGAAGTAATAAAAAATAATGCCAACAAAGAAAAAAGCATAGGTCCTAACAAATTCACTGTGAATTCTACAAAAAATTCAGAGAGGACCTATTGCCTCTCCTCAAATTTTTTAATGAAACTGAAAGGAAAGCAATACTCACAAACTCAAACCTGGAAGTAAGCATTACCCTGAACTACAAAAATCTAACCAAAAAAAAGAACTACAGGTCAATGTCCTTAATGAACATAGATGCAAAAATCCTCAATAATATACTAACAAACAAAATGCAGCAAAACACCAAGAAATTAATAAACCATGACCAAATAGGATTCATCCCAGGTGCAAATCAATAAATGCAATACACCACATTAACAGAACCAAGAACAAAAACCACCTGATCATGTCAATAGCTACAGAAATAGCATTTGACATGTCCAACAGAATTAATTGATTAAAAACACTACAGGAAATGGAAACAGAAGGTCTTTATCTCAAATGTGATTAAAGCCATCTATGATAAAACAACAGCCAACATCATACTAAATGGTCAAAACTGAAAGACTTCATTCTAAAATTGGGAACAGGATGCTCATTATCACCACTCCTATTCAATTTACTCCTGGAACATTAGTCAGAACAATTAGACAAAAGCAATAAATAAAAGGAGTAAGGATAGGAAAGAAAGAAAATAAATTATAAGTATTAGCACATGACATGACAATCTACATAGAAGACCCTGAAACTTTACCAAAAGACTCCTTGATTTAATAACCAAATACAGTAGCACAGCAGGATACAAAGTCAACACTTAAAGATCAGTAACATTAATTCCTATATGCAAATTAACAAACTTACTGAGAGTGAAATTAGGAAAACAACAACTTCTACAATAGCACCCAAAAACCATGAAAAACCTAGAAATCAATCTAACAAAGGGTGTAAAAGACCTCTATATTGAAAACTTCAGTACTCTTCAACCTCATCCCCTTTAAACTATCTGAGTAATAAAATTTTCCTCATCCATTTCATTTTCCCATCACCACAGGTCTCAAAAGTGTGTCCATGTGTATTGTACCAAGACTACCAGAAAGGAGAAGTGAGCATTGTACTGTTTTAAATTATTATTTACAGCAGTAAATCGCATTCAACTTCCAAACAAGAGATTTTAGTAATTAGTATCTGGTCTTAGGAGGATTTGTGCTCCTCTTGATTCGGTCTTTAATTTTGGTCTAATAAATTTCTTCCCCCTCTTTGTTTGAATCATGAAATTAACTGCAATTGCAAAATCCTGGAGAAGGATTATGATGTATAGAAAGCCTAGGTCTGTTACGTTTTACTGAGATTCTCAAAAACAGAATGATCATTATTCTGAAGAAACAGTTCCACCTAAGACATCCAATTCTATCTGCAAACCTTAAGATCAGTTCAGTAATATTCAAGTTAGAAAAAGCAATATGTTGCTAGGGAAAACTTTGATTTTATCAAATTCCACTCATAATTCCTCCCCTTAAAGCAAACAATGTATGACTTAATTTTTCTCACCTCTTCTCCTGAAAGGTAGTACGCTGCAAGCAGGCCTCCAATAAATCGAATGTTAACTTCAAATACAGACACCTCTGAATTCTGTGAAAACATATCAAAAATATTCATAAATACATGTTTTACAGTTTTTTTTGAAATATTTCCATTACATCATTTCACACACTCTATAAGAATATTTTCAGTTTCTGCATTTTTACTTCTCATATAATTGCATTCTCACCTCCCATTTGTTAATGTTATTCAAACTCCTCCTACAGTTTCCTATTGCAAAAACCAATGGGCCATTTGCACATACCTTACACAGTATTGTCAAATTAATACATTTGACACTACTGCTCCATCTTCAAGAAGGCTTACACTTCTTGAACACTGGATCTTGAATTCTGGACCAGTACTCTATTGATACCTTTCCTACTAACCACTACAGCATGATTTTTCTCTCTTCTCATAAATTTTAAATATTCTAATAAAAATTTTTCCATATATATGTGTATAAACATATACACACACATTCAATGTTAAAGGATGGACCAAAAGAGGATGGAATTATAGATTACTGCATTAGTATGTTGATAACAGTAGGTGAAAAATTAGTGTAGATACAGCACATATATTATTAAAACAAAAACAAATAATTCAGAAATGTTAAAAAAAATAAAGAAATAGAAGAAAATGTGACAATACAGAAACTTCCTTGAGAAAGCAGGTAATGAGTTAGCATAAATTAAGCACTGTAGTTTCAGTAACAAACTGACGACAGACTTAAAATTTCCCTAAACTGCAAGTTATCTCTAAGAGTAAAACTCATGAATATAATAAAAGGCAAACAAACTGAAGCAAGTTGGCAAAAACATAGCAATATTAACAATCTATATATGTAACTATATACAGTAGAGTCTATATGTTTCTATTTAGATATGAAATATATATATTTGGAAAAATTCTAAAGAAGTGGCAGACTATGACCAAAGAATCCACATAAGCAACTAATATAAAAATAACATTCATAATTCATTTTTAACTAAAAAGGAAATGAATTACTCTGAGGTCTTTCTAATACACAAAGGCAGAAAACTCATTAACTAGCCCAAGTATATTTCCAGTATACTTTCACGATACAATGTTTTGATAACATGGTGTTCATCCCATCCTACTCCAAAAGCAAAATGCTTAATATACAGTATTCCCAAACTATAGCTACTGCAGGGCACATATTAGACCTTCACTAAAAATAGGGAGGGTCTCTAATACTCATCAAAATGTAGCAATAACTTTCAAGATAGTTCCCTTGCTTTCGTGTATTCCCTCTCTGCATTACATTCAATGCCTCGTGGTTAAAATGACCATTTCAGTTTTACCTCAGTTTAGCTCACTACTCTGTGAAAATCTTCACAGTGGCCTCTGGTTACACTCAAGAGTAAAATGACCAGTAAGACACCATATGCTCAGATCCCCCCACACCCTTTCTAATACCTCTCCTGTCAAAATCCTTTTGATTCACTTCACTATATGGACCTATTTGCTGTACCCCGAATTGCAAACTTGAGACTTACATATCAGTTTTTATACTTGTTACCCTCTGCTCTGGATGATTGTCCATCTAACTAAATGAATCACTATCATTTCCTACAGTTCTCTGAAGAAATATAACTTTATCAGGAACTTTTTCTGACCACCCAACATAAGTAATCACCCATCATTGATATCCTTTACCTTTCATAATTTCTCCAATTAAATGATAATTACTTATAAAATTACTATCTTCTCTCACTAGAGAGAAAGAAAAAAAGGGAGAAAAGGGGAAAAGGAATTACTGTAAGGGTAATGACTAAATCTTCTGAAGTTGCTGAAAACATAAATCCTCAGTGTGATGAAATATTACGAATCTTTTAAAGAATAATCTACACAAAGACAGATGGTAACAGAATACTAGAAAACTATAAAAAAGAAACATGCAAACAATAAAAGGCAGATTGCCTCTTAAAAACAAGACTAATACTATACTTCACAAAAGCATAGCAGAAGCAGAAAGACAAGTAACCACGACTTTAAAAGGCTAAGAAAATAACCTCTAATTCTATTCTCAGCTATACTATCTATTAATAGAGAGCCTTATAGCTACACACACAACTTCCCTTGAGTTTCTTCTCAGAAATGACACCTTAACAAAGAATTGTTCAAAAGCCACCCCATGTAAAATAGCAATGCCTCACCTCCAGTTATAATGCTATTTTTTCTTCATTATTCTGCACACCACTTACCACTGTATGACACAACATACAAGAATAACTGTTCAATGTTCTTTCCCAATACTGGAATATAACCTCAAAAGATAAGGTTCTGTATTGTTCATTACTACAGCCACAGAACCAGAAAAGTTCCCGTTGCAGAGAAGATATTCAGCAAATATATTTATCTATTCATTAATTTGAAATATTAAATAATATTTGGCACCAACTAAATCATAGTACAGTACACATAAGACAAGAGAGATATGAGCAAAGTTAAAGCATTCCAAGATCCTCATGTTCTTCAGAAGGAAAAAGAAATTGACTACAGGGCCAGGGATTTAGCTCAGTGGTGCCACACCTGCCTTGCAAGTGCAAGATCCTGAGTTTGATCCCAGGTAACCCCCCAAAAAGAAAGAAAGAAAAGAAAGAAAGAAAGGAGAGAGAGAGAGAGAGAGAGAGAGAGAGAGAGAACGGACGGACTTCAGTAATTTTAAACTTTGATAAGCAATTACATAAAACTTTTAAAGAAACCCCAAAATGAATTGCAATGAGTAAATAGAAAACTAGTGAAAAAAATTAAATCATCTAGTTAAACTGTATTTGGTGGCATCTGGTATTACCTAAATTCCAATTCTCTCCAAATTAATACACAAAAGCAATCCACATGAAAATGTCAATATTTTCCAGAATTTGAAATAACAAAGGGCTAAAAAAGAAAATAATTTCCTTATAAACTAATCACAGCTATCAAAATTCAGACAGAGATATCAAACTTCTAGGACATGGAGAATTCATTGTCAGCCTGGACTACAGTCTGAGACGTTTAGCTCAAAAAACCAAAAAAAAAAAAAATAAATACTATACATGAGACAGTTTAGTATTGATGCAAGGATAAAGATAAAAGCCAAAGGAAAAGAGCAAATTTATATAGCAAATATATGACTAGTATGGTATACACACACAGGAGGGAAATAAATGGTGTTAGGGTCAACTGATAGTTAATCTCATCCTACATACCAAAAAAAAAATCAATTCCATATGGATTAAAGACTAATATAAAAGCAAAACTTTAAAATCTTTTACCACATAAAGTATACAAATATAACATCCTCAAATAAAAGAATATATTCTTATGGCCTTAGAGTAGAAATTTCATATACCAGGTATTAAAACAGTACAATCTGTAAGACCTATGGAACTACACACAAACACACACACACACACACACACACACACACACACACACACTCTACATTTTTCACCCTCTCTGTACACTGAGGTGGGACTATATGAAGATCTATCCAATAGCATACGAACAAATTTAAACTGACCAACTCCTGAGAGGTGTTATTAATGAACAGTCATTAATCTGCTCTATTTCTTCCTCCTTTTTGCCAACTGAACGGTAGATAAGAGGCCTACATCTTGAGAAACCAATTTTTTTTTTCAGTATGGTTACAGCTTTACACAAAGTGAAGTTGACAAGACCCAGTAAGACAAGGGATCCTAAGCTACTGATGATCAAGGAGCTACCCAAAACACTGCTTACCTCTGTACTTGATTTGCATGAACGATAAATAAACATCTATCTTATTTCAGTTATATTATAGGTTTTCTGTCACTCGCCGCCAAACCTAAATATGATAGAAATTATTCTAAGATACATCAATAAACATGTCTAGCATTAAAAATGCTAGAGCAACATAAAAGGAGATGACAGTTTTGTCTAGTTAGCACCAGGAAAACCATGAATAAAGAAATAAATAACAGATTTAAATCACAATTTAAATAATGAAGAATGCCAAAAAGAAAAGTGAAAGAGAAGCAGTGGAGGGTACTGTACAGTCAAAACGAACACAGCAAGCACAAACACATGGAAGATGAGAATGACTATGAAAAAACAGTCCACACATCTTTTAGGTGAAGACCAGTAATCACAAAAATGACTGCTATCGTGAACAGAGCACAATTATATACCAGATTATCTCAAATAATTCTCACAATATTACAATAGGACAACACTTTTATGATAAATTTACAAAAAATAAACATTCCTAAAGACAAACAGATAGACCATAGTTGTGCTGGGCTTCAAATCTAAGTGGTACCACAACACAAAAGTGCTAGAAGGATGGGCACTGGCCAAAATATGACGGCTCATTAAAGCTGTATTGTATCATTAAATCTTTAAAAATCCAACTTATTACTTATGGAGTTTATAGTTTCCTGATATATCTAACTCACTGTTCCCCACCACCACCACAAATTAACACAATGCTTCAAATGAGAAGGACAAAAAAAGTAAAAGGAAGGTGGTGAGAAAAGGTATAGGTTTTATGTGAAAAAGTGAAAACTGACAGAAGACAGAGGACTTAGTATTAAGATTTCCTTAAAAAATGCTAGTATCAGCAAACAGAATACAGAGGATTATTAAGAAGATCATCCATCATGACCAAGTCGGATTTATCCCAGAGATGCAAGGGTGGTTCAACATACGAAAGTCAGTGAATGTAATACATTATATTAACAAAGTCAAGGACAAAAACCATATGATCCTTTCAATAGATGCAGAAAAAGCATTTGATAAAATTCAACACCCATTCATGATAAAAACCCTGCAAAAAATTGGAATAGATGGTCTATACCTCAATTTAATAAAGGCTATTTATGAAAAACCATCAGCCAACATCATATTGAATGGCCAAAAACTGAAAACCTTCATGTTAAAATCAGGAACAAGACAAGGATGCCCACTATCACCACTTCTCTTCAATATAGTTCTGGAAACATTAGCCACAGCAATTAGACAAGAGAAAGAAATTAAAGCAATAAAGATAGGAAAGGAAGAAGTTAAACTATCATTATTTGCTGATGATATGATACTCTACATTGAAGATCCAAAAAACTCCACCAAAAAACTTCTAGACTTAATTGACAGATTCAGTAAAGTATCTGGATACAAGGTGAATACCCAAAAATCAATAGCCTTTCTATACACAAATAACAGACAGACAGAAAGAGAAATAAGGGAAAAAATTCCTTTTACAATAGCATCCAAAAAAATGAAGTATCTAGGAATCAATCTAACAAAAGAAACAAAAGATCTCTACACTGAAAACTACAGCACTCTGAAAAAAGAAATCGAAGAGGATATAAAAAAATGGAAAGATATCCCCTGCTCCTGGGTAGGAAGAATCAACATAGTGAAAATGGCCATACTACCGAAACTGCTATATACATTCAATGCAATGCCAATTGAAATTCCAACACTATATTTCACAGAACTAGAAAAAAGAATCCAAAAATTCATTTGGAACCACAAGAGACCTAGAATAGCAAAAGCCATTATAGGCAACAGTCACATGGCACCAGGTGTAACAATTCCCAATTTGAAACTATACTACAAAGCCACTGTGATAAAATCAGCATGGTACTGGCAAAGAAATAGGCCTGAGGATCAATGGAACAGACTGGAAGACACAAAAACAAATGCAGATGTACTCAGCTACCTCATCTTCGACAAAGGAGCTCACCATCCTCAGTGGAGGAAAGATAGCCTCTTTAATAAATGGTGTTGGAAAAACTGGATATCAACCTGTCACAGATTAAAATTAGACCCTTATCTTTCGCCATGCACTAAATTAAAATCCAAATGGATTAAAGATCTAAATATTAAAACAGAAACATTAAACTTGCTGGAAAGTAAGTTAGGCAGAACTCTGGAAGACATTGGTATAGGAAAAGACTTTATGAACAAATCCTCAGTAGCACGGGAACTAGCAGAAAGAATCAACAACTGGGATCTCATCTTACTAAAAAGCTTCTGTACTTCAAAAGAAACCATTAGCAGAACTAAGAGACAATCTACAATGTGGGAAAAAATTTTTACCAGCTGTACCTCAGACAAAGGACTATTATCAAGGATATATAAAGAACTCAAAACAATCAGTCCCCCCAAATATAAAGACCCGATCCAAAAATGGGCATCCGAAATGAACAGACATTTCTCATACAAAGAAGTGAAAGCAGCAAGAAAATATATGAAAAAATGTTCCACATCACTGGTCATTCGAGAGATGCAGATGAAAACAACACTGAGATTCCACCTCACCCCACAAAGAATGGCTGCTATCAAGAAATCACACAATAACAAATGTTGGCGGGGTTGTGGGGAGAAAGGAACCCTCCTCCATTGTTGGTGGGAGTGCAGACTAGTGCAACCACTATGGAAATCAATATGGAGATACCTCAAAGAGCTTGGACTGGAGGTTCCATTTGACCCAGCCATCCCTCTGTTGGGTATCTTTCCAAGAGAACTAAAAGAATCATATCACAGAGAAGTATGTGCACCCATGTTTATAGCGGCACAGTTTGTAATAGCTAAATCTTGGAAACAACCTATTTGCCCATCCGTTGGAAACTGGATAAAGAAGTTGTGGTTTTTCTATAAAATGGAATATTACTCAGCCATAAAGAGTGAG
The DNA here is from genome assembly GCF_012274545.1 of Fukomys damarensis. Taxonomy (NCBI): domain Eukaryota; kingdom Metazoa; phylum Chordata; class Mammalia; order Rodentia; family Bathyergidae; genus Fukomys; species Fukomys damarensis. The sequence continues at coordinate 47,735,118 of NW_022900945.1, read as the reverse complement.
AGAATAGATTCATTCATAGGAAAATGGATACATATTGAAGATATACTCCTAAGTGAAATAAATAAGTCCCACATGTGTAAATACCAAATAGTTTCCCTGGTGTGAATATTCTGCAACAATGCATAAGATTCTAATAAGATTACTGACATTTAGAAATGGGAGGAAAGGAGCTAAAGGTGTAGGGAAGGTGTGATACGTAGGGGAAGAACAAAAAGGGAAAAGAAAAAAATGTGAGAGAATGAAAAGATGAAAATAAAGTGTTTGTAGATGGGGAGGGGAGGAGGGGGTGAAGGGAGGGCAGAGGTAAGGGGAAAAAAATGAGAATCAAGACTTGCCATGTAAAGGTACATGATCCCAACAATGAAAGTAACTGTACTGTATCCCTAAATGTACCAATAAACTCAATAAAAAAAAAAAAAAAAATGCTAGTATCACGCTTAAAACTATGTTACCATCTTAGGCCACTAGGAATGCTGTCACAACATATATCATAAACTGGGCGGCTGATGAGAGAAATTTATTTCTCACAATTTTGAAAGATAAGAAGTCCAAGATCAAGGTGCCAGGAGATTGTCTTCTGAGTGCCCACCTTCTGGTCCCAGATGGAACCTTTTCACTATTTCCTCACAGTGGAGGCTATTTTATTAGGAAATTAATTTCAGTCATGAGGGCTCTACCTTCTAATACCATCACATTACTATTAGATACTGACATATGAATTTAGCAGTTGGAAAATTTCTTTCCATAGTGAATCTAAGATTAATTATCAATTTTATACTCACCACACTGAAATCAAGGTTGTCTTCAATCCACCTTTGCCCATCTAGGAATTCATCATGAAGTCCCATGATATAAAGGGTATCCAAAGCATCCACTATGGTAGCACCCATTTGTGAGCTTCCTAAATTTGTGGGGGGAGAGTATCATTAAAATAAGTCCCTTCAAAAGGTTCATTATACATAATATTTATATATAATATTTACATGTAATTAAAGAATATACAGGGCCTGGGATTTAGCTCAGTGCTTCTGCCACCTGCCTTGCAAGTGCAAGGACCCTAGTTCAGTCCCTGGTACCAAAAAAGGGTTAAAGGAATACACATACCAAAAAAAGACCCAATATTGTTCATTTTTCCATCAGAAGATGAAATAATGTACATAGTTTAATATATTTTACTAAGGATGGCACATTGATAATAGGAAAATAAACTAAAAAGTGTAATTCTCCTTAATTTTGGTCTGTTCAGAATAAGTAGGTACCTATTTAACAGACATAGGAAAAAGAAAAATTAGAAAAAGTTTAAAGAAAAGGAGAGTTATTCAAACTAAGTCATAGTACAAGCTTGTCCACCTGGCTCAAATTCACAGAAAGGGCAAAAAATAACATTTGGAAAAATAAGTTTACAACAAAACTAGAAAACCATAGTGGCATAAAATTAAAATAATCCTTAAAATCAAAAAACTGGTAAATCATACTAAAAGAAGAAATGATTTTTTAAAAGCTACTCTAATTGATAACAAAGCTGGATACTAAAAACGTAAGATAAGAAAACAGGCCACACTTGTTAATCAAAATAACTGCAATAAATCTTAAATGCAGCAAAGTAAATCTAGTACTGTAGTAAAAGCGTAAGTAACAAGGAGAGGACAGGTTCCCCTCAACTCTATGAATGCTGTTACTATGTCTGTCCTCCGAGAATACAAATCATCCACACAGCTTACTGCCTACATTAACACGGCTTTACTATCTCAATGTCTTCGACAGCATAAATTTACTATTCCCAGAGACTCTTGCCCAGAAAGATAAAAGCTGCAAAAAAAGTAAAACAAAAACTAAAAAATTATTTTTCATTACAGGAAATTCCTGAATTTCTTCAAATGAAAGCTATGACATGATGGTTTACACCTAAAGACTCAAAACTCCCTGTCTCCAAATCCTCCCTTTTCCATTCCAGAACTATTATATCGTGATCGTTACACAAAGTCAACCAAGAACCAACTCCACACACAACACACAACTGAAAGGAATTGCAAACAATTCAGGTTACAAACAGAAGCATTCAGCACAATTTTGCTTCAGTTCATGAACTCTGCATCAGGTGACATTAAATTTTATGAGGAAATTTTATGCAGTTCACAACAAATTTGGTTCGAGACCAGAATCATGGAATAAATTAAGTTCATAAACCAAGGTACCACCACACTACTGAATTAACTACATTTATTAAGATTGGGTTTAAAGTGTATATGTTTAGGTTAATGAGGGATATGGGTCTATAGTAATCCACCTGTAATGACTTTATTGGTTTTGGTTTAGGGTTTCAGTGGTGCTGTCTAGAACACATAATAATCCTAAAAGTATAAACATCTAATTAGAGTACCTCAAAAAGCAAGAGGCAAAAACTGACAGAGTAAAAGATAACCCAATAGGACTGCAATCCTTTCAATAATTGACAGAATTGCTGGATAGAAAATGATTTAGGGAAACGATTCAGGGAAAACCTGAACAAACTATTAGCCAATGGGGGTCTAACTGAAATCAACAGAACATTCCACATAATAATAGCCATATTTTTTCAAGCAAAATGGAAAGTTCACCAAGGAACAGCATATTCTGGATCATAAAGTATCATTTGAAATCAGATGAAGTATATCCTCTGATCACTAACTAAAATTAGAAAACAGTAACAAAAAGACAAAGGAAATTAAATACTTAAAAGTTAAATAACTTTCTGAAGGAAAATTGTAAAATACACTGAATAAAGATGAAAACGTAAAAATCTTTGGGATAAACCTAAAAGCACTTAGCAAGAAATACACAGTGCTAAGTACTAATCTTAAATCAATAATAGAGGGTTATACTTCAAAAAGCTAGGAGAGTTGGGGATATATCTCAGTGGTAGACTGCTTACCTAGCATGTGCAAGACTCTGGGTCCAATCCCCAACACTAAAAAAATAAAAGAATTAAAATACACACACACACACACACACACACACACACACACACACACACACACACACACCCCAACCAAGAGCAAAATAAACCCAACTCATGCAAAAGGACAGAAATATTAAAGAGCAGGAATCAAATAAATCGAAAACATCAAAAGTCAAAAGCTGCTTCTTTGAAAAGATCAGTAAAATTAATAAACTTCTAGAAGATTTGACAGAGAAAATATAAATTATTTATATCAGAATTTAAAAGGGATTATCACAATAGCTACCACAAACATTCAAATGATAACCTGGTACAATATCAACCAACTCTACACACATAGAACCAAACAACTTAGATAAAGCAGAATGACTTTTCAAAAATCAAATACCCAAACATATCCAAGTTGAAACAAATAAACTGAACCATCCTTACAATTAGAGAATTTGTACCTGTAGTTTTAACCAACCCCACCAAAAAAAACTCTAGGTCAGTGATGGCGAACCTTCTAGAGCTTTGAATGATACAAACAGCCTACTACAGCACACATGCCATAGGTTTACCACCACTGCTCTAGGTGAAGATGGTTTCACAGAATAATTAGATCAAACGTTTAAAGGAGAAAAGAAAGCTAATTCTAAATCTCTTCCAGAAAAACAAAACAGAATACCTTCCAACTCATTTTATGAGGCCAGCATTATCTTGATATCAAAGTGAGAAAAAAAAACAGTATAAGAAGTAAAGAAAATCCCTTATGAACATGAAAGCAAAAGTCAGAATATTAGCAAATCAAACTCCAGGTAAGTCAGGAATAATAAAAAGTATACATACATACATCTGTATGCATGAAAAATACAAAAGGCACTACAAAACCTAATATTCTTTCCCAAATCAAAAGTCCTTCTTTCAAATGCAAAAAGAAGGCTAACAGCCAGAGATCTGGCTCAGTGGTCCTGCCACTGGTGAGGGGCAAAGTTCCAAGTTTGATCCCCAGAACCAAAAAAGAAAAAAAAAAAAAAAAAAAACCCAACAAAAAAGTTCACATACAATGCAAAAAGAATGCTCTCTACTTAACAAACTTTTCAATTTTGTGGAACAATTAAGTAAAAAAAAAATGAATTCATTCTAGTAATCGTTGTTGGAATAACTAGCATTAATGTTAATTTACAACATTTCCTTCTCCCACTCACAAGCTCCAGGGACAGATTCTAAGTGGGCAAAATCCATATGAACACATCCTCACTTTCTAGATAGAGCATTTGGTTGAACCATGGACACTACCCAATCACAGAAAATAAGAAACAATGAGTCTTTTAAGGAGATGCCTGTTAAGAAACCCGAGCACTTCCTTTCTGCTGGGCTCTCTTTTCTACAGATGTAATAGTAGTAAAATATAAAACTTCAAACAGCTGCAGCCATAGTGCTACAAAGCCAGCTTGAAGATAGCAACACACAGAGGAAAGAGATAAAGAAAAGTTTAGCTGGAAATCTGATCTACACCAAGGCTTCACTGAGAAGACTGAATTACCTTTTTAGTATAAGCCATTTTGAAAAAGATTTTGTTATCTACACATAGGATGCCAAGGACTAACCAGATAAAAGAGTAACACTGATTTCAGTTACCATATAAAATAATTATTTAATAATCAAAGCTTAAAAAAAGAAAAACAAACGTGCTTTAAACTTTAAACTAACCTAGAATATTGTGAGTAAAAGTTCAATACCCACCTATATGTTAATACAGTGATGGAGATGTACTTCTAACAGCCCTTTCTAACTCTAAGATTGTGATTCTCTCCAAGCATACTGAATTAGATGTCAAATCTTAAAGATATTTTATAAGAAAAAATGCAAAGTTTTAAAATTCTGAAATTACAATCACTAGCAAGAGTATGAGATGAGTAAAAGGAACAGAGTAGGAAACAAGTCTTACACTTTAAAAATTAATTTTTTAATAAACTACATGTCTAAAAACAAAAGACAAAACATGTAATAAAGGATCTATTCCTATTTAGCTTATTTGGCTGGGAAAAACTGTAACCACTAAAAAAATTAATAAAGGTTATAAACACCCAATTTGGATTACTAGATATTCTAAAAATTGCATTTTTGCATTTCCTACACTTCACTATAATTTTCTCCTCACAATAGGTGTTTTTCACGAGCTAAAATTCATGAGTTTTTTAATCTTTAAAATTTACAAAAGTAAGACTAATACATATTTGATACATGGTAACACATTATATGTTCTGAGAAATCTAATTTAGAAAAAGCAGAAAATTAACATTTGCTTCTTATTTTCAATATAGTTACACTGCAATCCTTTAAAAAAGGCTCACAGCCAGGCATGGTGGCGCATGCCTAAATCCCAGCACTCAGGAGGCTGAGGCAGGAGGATTGCTGTGAGTTTGAAACCAGCCTGGGCTACATTGTGAGTTCCAAGTCAGTCTCAACTACATAGTGAGACCCTGTCTCAAAAAAACAAAAACAAAAACAAAAAAAAACCAAAAAGGCTCACAGTTTACCACAAAGCCTAATATATTTAAAAGGGTATTATAGAATATAGGACTTAAAATGGAAACAAAGCTTTTGTAAATAAAGAGGGGAGGAAGAGTTGAAGAAGGGGATGGAGAAAAGAAGAATCAAGATATGTACAGGTACAAATTTCCCTACAATGAACGTAACTGTTAGATATTTATAAAATATACCAATAAAATTAATTTTTAAAAAATTAGGACCTAATATTAACTGTTAAATATAATGTCTTTTAGTGTACTAATTTTGTGACATCCATAAAGCAATGGGAACTTTTCAATCTGTAAACTGTACAGAGCTAATGTAACAAAGTTTTAAAATTCTGAAATTACAATCACTAGCAAGAGTATGAGATGAGTAAAAGGAACAGAGTAGGAAACAAGTCTTACACTTTAAAAATTAATTTTTTAATAAACTACATGTCTAAAAACAAAAGACAAAACATGTAATAAAGGATCTATTCCTATTTAGCTTATTTGGCTGGGAAAAACTGTAACCACTAAAAAAATTAATAAAGGTTATAAACACCCAATTTGGATTACTAGATATTCTAAAAATTGCATTTTTGCATTTCCTACACTTCACTATAATTTTCTCCTCACAATAGGTGTTTTTCACGAGCTAAAATTCATGAGTTTTTTAATCTTTAAAATTTACAAAAGTAAGACTAATACATATTTGATACATGGTAACACATTATATGTTCTGAGAAATCTAATTTAGAAAAAGCAGAAAATTAACATTTGCTTCTTATTTTCAATATAGTTACACTGCAATCCTTTAAAAAAGGCTCACAGCCAGGCATGGTGGCGCATGCCTAAATCCCAGCACTCAGGAGGCTGAGGCAGGAGGATTGCTGTGAGTTTGAAACCAGCCTGGGCTACATTGTGAGTTCCAAGTCAGTCTCAACTACATAGTGAGACCCTGTCTCAAAAAAACAAAAACAAAAACAAAAAAAAACCAAAAAGGCTCACAGTTTACCACAAAGCCTAATATATTTAAAAGGGTATTATAGAATATAGGACTTAAAATGGAAACAAAGCTTTTGTAAATAAAGAGGGGAGGAAGAGTTGAAGAAGGGGATGGAGAAAAGAAGAATCAAGATATGTACAGGTACAAATTTCCCTACAATGAACGTAACTGTTAGATATTTATAAAATATACCAATAAAATTAATTTTTAAAAAATTAGGACCTAATATTAACTGTTAAATATAATGTCTTTTAGTGTACTAATTTTGTGACATCCATAAAGCAATGGGAACTTTTCAATCTGTAAACTGTACAGAGCTAATGTATTTTATTTCATTAAATCACAACTGATCCATTAAATGCCATGGGATCTCTGATAGTCAATGATTATGTATACAAAGAAAATGTTTCCTCTCTTCTGCCATAACATCTTCCAAATCCAGGAGAAAAAAATGTAAGGTATTTTCTTTTTTGACAGAAAACAGTAAACAAGTTATAAGGGAAATCATAGCATTAGAAAAATTCTTCCATCATCTCACAAGAAAAAATACTGCTTTGGAATTACTGTGGTAGTATATTCTAATATAGAAAACTGAATAGTTTCTCTGGTGTGAATAAACTATAATAGTACATAAGATCCTAATGAGATAATTGACAATGTGAAATAGGAAGAAAGGGGCTAAAGGTGTAGGTAAAGTGGGAAGGGTAGGGGAAGGGTAATAAGGGAAAAGAAAAAAATATGAGAAAATGAAAAAATGGAAATGAAGTGTTTGTAAAGGGGGAGGGGAGAAGGGGGTGAAGGGAGGGCAGGGACAAGGGGGAAAAATGAGAACCAAGACCTGTCATGTAGAGGTACAAGATCCCAATGCTGAACATAACTGTACTGTATCCCTAAAATGAGGAAAAAAAAAAAAGAAAGAAAACTGCACTGCATTTGACTAGTATATGTGATACATGTTCCTTCTTACACTTTTAAAATTGTCCTGCCTTTATCTGTCATTATTTAAAAGATGTAGCTATCAATCCCACGAAGAAGCATTTGAAGTAGAAAAAAAGAGAGGAGACAGAAAAGAACAGCAGCTTGACAATTCTCAAGACTTACTCTCGGGATTAGTAAAACTTGTTAATTTAGCTAAGTTAGACTAAAAATAAGAAGACTGACCTCAGAAGAATTAAAACAAGCTCAAGATGAATACAGGTCTTCCTCCCACTGGAACTGGAACACTGCTATACTGTGTTCTACACTGTTAATGTTTCCTAAGGAACTATGAATGAACAAACACAACCCACTCAATTTACCAAGTCACCAAACCCACTCAATTCACATAACCCACCCTATTTACCAAATCACCCGAGGTGTGTTAACGTTTTTTTTTTAAAGCATGTAGCACGGATGGAATTCCCCATCCATTCCCTCTTTCTCTACGATGTAGGTATCAAAGAAATAGGATGGTGCTGAAAGAAAAAAACAAACAAACAAACAAACAAAAAACACTACAAATAGGTACCTACCTGTAGTGACATTAAAGGAGGAAAAACTCAAAAAAAGCTTCAAAATAAACTGTTTACATATGAATAATATCTACCACATAATTACATATTCTAAAGAAACTAGAACCAAACCCTGATGTATTTGTAATAAATACATGTTCAAATTATACCTCCATAGAAATATTCTGATCTTAGAAAGCATTTAAAAAGTCAGATTATGTTTTAAGAACATGGAGGCAGAAAGCAGTAATTAGAAAAAATAAACTTACCAAATATGTTAGTGGAGTGTCCTTTCCGTGCAATAGGTTTGAGTTCATTATGCCCCCATCCATACGTTCTGTAATTATCCCAGGCATGTTTCATCATCTAAGAGGAAAATGATAATTCATCAGTTTAAATTATTCACAGACTTTTTTTTTCATGAAATTAAGGGTTCCGTTACTATATCCTTACCATTCTATTAGGTCTCCTACTTTCTGGTATTACAATTAACACTTGCATTAGTGTGAAAACATTAAAAAATTAGGTATAATAAAGTCTTTTTCTTGAGAAGGAAGGTGTCTACTGGACATTCTTTCCTTTTAAAAACTGCCATTACTTTAGGTAACAATTCCATTTCTTTCACTGAGATTATGAGAGCTTTCAATCAATGGACCTGGCTTCTACTACCACTTGGTTCAGTCTGGTTAGAAAAATCCAGAGATCACAGAGCAGCAAAATTTAACTCTGTTACAACAGTAGCCTAGATAATGGACATGGTTATGTTCCAATGAAACTTTATTTTTAAAAAAGAGGCAGCTAGCAGGACTTGGCCCACAGGTTGTAGTTTATCAATCTCTGCCCCAGACAAAGTGACTCAGTACAAGACTTTTTACACACACTGTTATTATATACTGGAAAACAGGGGGACTCACTTTATTTTGAGATCTCGAGGACTATAATATATAATCCTGGAGTTGATAATGACAAACTCTCTCCCAATAAAACAAAAACAACAAAAGGAAAGAGACAGAGATGAATACATTTCAATAATTACAACTACAAACAAATTCAGCCAATGCTAAAATCCCTAGTTTAGAGCCAGTAAGTGAATAAAATATTTTATAAAAATTGAGTTATTTACTATATATTAAATACTGATAAGAGTTAGATCCCAAGAACTGGGGGGGGGATATGCTCTTTTTAAAAATTTGTTATCTACTATATTCTAAATACTGATATACATGGATTTTTTTTTCTTTTTTAGTTATTAGTACATCCTTCATGTGGTGTTGGCAGATGTAACATAATGCATCTTAATTCCTTTTCTCATCCCCTTTCCCTCCTCCTCCTCCCCCACCCACCCATCTCTTGATCACTTTCCTTTTTAATTTTTTTCATTCCTCTCTCTTGATCTTTTGATCTCCTTCCCCTCAGAATGATCTAGCACCTTACTTCCTATTGGTATCTTTTATTTTCCTCTCCATTTTTACTGTTTCTCATGTGAGAGAAACTATATGATATTTAATATTGTTGAAGGATATCATGGCTTATTCCTTTAAAGATGATGGCTATAATGCTAGCTATAAAAAACAGGGGTCCCTAACCCCTAGGGTCATAGGTCAGTATCAGTTCATGGCCTGTTAGAAACCAGGCTGCAAAGAAAGAGATGACCAGCAGGTGAGCAAGGTATGCTTCATCTGAATTCATAGCCAGCCATTCCCCTTCACTCTCATTACCACCTGAGCAGAGGTACTAGATTCTCATGGGAACATGATTGCTATAGTGAATTCTGCATACTAGGGATCTAGGCTGCATACTCCTTGTAAGAATCTACTGCCTGATGATATTAAGCAGATCTGACCCAGTAATTCTAGGCTTGGGAGTGGCTGCAAATACACATTAACATTAGCAGAGAGATTTGACCCTAGAAAGACCATAACCAATTGCTTACAGACTCAAATCAAAACCCTATGAGTGAAGGGCAAGAGACAATTTAAGCTACACGTGCTGATAGACTCTAGTGGCAAGAGAGCTGACATGCTTCACTTGTACAAGTGTATTTGGTGGCAGGCTTTAAATCAGAATCTGACCCGTTAGTCTACTCTTCGAGAGCACATTATTTACCACTTCTATCCACCCTTCTTTCCATCCTGTGCACTTATCTCACAGTTTTTTAGGTACATAAGCTAACTGCAACCAAATGAGTTAAACAATAAATATCACTGGAGAGCTACTTTGAAAGAGGGCAAGATCCAATGATGCAACAGTAGAAGACTTTAAAACTTTCAACAAAAGGTGAATTTAAAAGAAAATACCAAAACTTCTACTTAAATTACAGGTTTATTCCAACAGGTGATTCACATTCCCTAAGCCTGCTTTATATATGTGGTAAATGACTATCCAACAAAGTTATGAAACCTTCAAAATTGCTTTGCTATATGGAGACTGAGCATAAAACGCAAGCCTTTGAAGTTTCTCAAAAATTTTTTAAAAAAATAAATACAAGAAAAGCTAATTATTGAAGACCAAGACTTCGTCAAATATGTCTGCACCAAGAGCCTCATTTTTAGTGGGTAACACACTGTTAAAGCTAAGAAGCCCTTTACAACTGGTAAATAGTTGATGGTGCCCACTGCTAAGGATACTTGTCATGAACTTTTAGGAAAAGCTGCAGTTCAAAAGGTGGCATGTGTTCTTTTGGCTAGTACCGTAACTAGATAAGCTGATGAAATAGCTAAGAACATTCAGTGACCAAGATATGAAATCCAGATTGATGAGTACCAATACTGTCAACAGGGCAATGGTACTTATTTTTTGTGCAATACATTTATGAGGATATGCATGATGTTATATGCACTTTTGCTGCCAATAAATACAACTGCTACAGAATTACTCAAGTCTTTGAATGACTATAAATCAGGAAAACTATACATGCACAGTCAGTGTGGCTGCCATGACTGGATAGCTTTCTAGTTTCACTACTTGGGTTAAAGAGGGTGCTTCTGAATGTGAGTCTACACACTGTGCTATCCAGGGAAATGTTGGCTAGCCAAAAATGTCACCTGAACTTAACAGCACTTTCCAGGACATGATTAAAATTATCAACCACATTAAAGTACATTCCCTTAACTCACATGTGTTTGCTCAGCTCTGTGAAGAGACAGACTCCCAGTACACATCTGTCCCCTTACACACAGAAGTGAGATGACTTTCTAAAGGTAGATCACTAGCCAGTTTTTGAGCTGCAAGACCTATTCCAGAGATTTCTTTTAGAAAAAGTCACCACTGATATATTTTAGTGACAAAGAATGGAATATAAAACTTGCTTGTGTGACATATTCAACCTGCTCTGTGTTAAAGTCAGCAGATCAAGTAGATGTAGTCAAAACCAAACTGGAACTACTGGGGCAATGTGTGAATATCAAGTTTTTCACAAGTCACGGCTGTCTTTCTCCCACCTATTTCACTTTTCAAAAGAGTTAGAGAATTACTTCTCCACTGCAGAAGACCCCTCCCAAACTGGGAAGGAATGGACTCACAATTCATGTGTAAATAAGCCAAGTGAATTGAATTTGTGCTAAGAGGATCAACACATTTGACAGTCGCCTTAAAAGTATGTTTGAGATAACTTCAAATCACCATATGCTATGGATTAAAGTCAAGGCTGAATATCCTGAGACTACTGCAAAAGCACTGAAAAGCTTGCTTCCTTTTCCAAAGTCCTATCTTTGTGAAGCAGGGCTCCCTAGTGTGACAGCAAGCAAGTGAGATTACAGAGTAGACTGGACACAACATACTCCAGGCGTCACTGTCTCCCATCACCTGCAGATGGGAACATCCAGTTGCAGAGCTCCCTCCAATTCTGCATTATAGTGGGTCGTATAATTATTTCATTATATATTACATGTAATAATAGTAATGAAGTATACAATAAATGTAATATACTTGAAAGTGCAATAAATGTAATACATTTGCATCATCCCAAAACCACCTCCCATCAGGTCCATGGAAAACTATCTTCCACAAAACTGGTCCCTGCAGGCAAAAAGATTAGAGACCACTGCTTTAGAACTATTTTTCTGAGAAGATTAGCATAGTATCCAGAAGATTCCATATAAATGAATATTTAATTGTTTATCAACAGTAAATTATAAGTGAATTCTACTTTATTTTACCAATCTACAGTATTTCTAAAATGCTGAATTTCAGATTTCTGAAACAACTGTGTGCCATCACATTCAAAACAACTTTATATTTAAAATCATATAATAATTGCATATCATCAATACTAAGAAACAGACAGACCTCTAATTCTTACTGCCAACCTGGAAACTAAACTACAGCTAAAATCCAAAAAGAAAGAAGATCGAAGTGTTACACTACAGATGGCATGAATGTATATATTTATATCTAATCAAGTACACATCTATACTAGTCTATGTCACAATCTAACTTATTACCTCTTTAATTTTTTCCCTTTTCTTTCTTATCTCAGTATCTTCTGGGTCTCCACCATTGATTCCTACAAGGTTCGGAACAGGGACTGGCGGCAGTGGCTTGTTCTCTTTTGTCTTCATTTCTTGGACTACCTTATTTTTCTCTGTCTGAATTTCTGCACGAATTTCCTCTCTTGACTTTCTTAATTTTTCTTTTGCTTCTTCCAGAGCCTTTTCATGATCAGCTCGAATTTTATTTCGAAGACGTTCTTCTTCTTCCCTGTGAGTAAAGAAGAAAAAAAACCTGGTAAGAATGAGTCTGCCTTGGTCCAGGGATTTAGCTCAGTGGTGCCACCATCTGCCTTGCAAGCACAAGGTCGTGAGTTCAATCCCTGGTACCAAAAACCAAACAAACAAAAACAAGTGAGTCTGCCTAAGAATGTCAACCTTTAAACGTAAAATTTAAAAGTTCCTCCACTAAACCCTGACAACAGTTTTCTAATCTTGCCATGAAAAGTTAAAAATTATCAGTGAGACAGACTCAGATCTGCCCAAAGAAAAGGGTAAATGTAACTTCATGTAAGAAAGAACATGAACCCCATACAATAAAGAGTAGGAAAGAGAAAATCTAGGAACAAAGTTCCAATTTCAGGTCTAAGTAAGAACAGAAAATGTCAATCAGTAACTTATTGATAGATACATGCAAATACATGCATACATGCCCACATACAGAAATGTGCAAAACTAAAGGGAGGAAAACAAGTAAAATATAAAATTATGTATCAGAGAGGGGACAAAAATATAAACATAGAACCAAAGAAAAAGAGACAAAAGGAATGGTAAATTTTTGACTTGTTATGTGTAGAAAGTAGCTTTGTTAAAGCCTATATCCAGATGTCCCTCCAAAGCCTTACGCACTCAAAGGTGGGGTTTCTAGGAGGGAGTTGGAACATGGATGTGTGATAATAGATCATGATTATGTGATAACTAGATTAGCCCACTGATAAGTTTAGCCTAGTTCTAGGTGGGGATAACTGTTTGTGGGTGGCATAATCAGTAGGCTTACAGCCTGAATGGAATAAAAGGGGAAAGGAAGGCTCACTGCTGGCTGTTTCCTGTCTGCCATGCCATGGACTGTTTCTCCTCTGCCACGCACCTCTGCCATACTGTCCTACCTTGGAGCCAGCTGACTGTGGACGAAAGCTGTATAAACTGTGAGCTAAAATAAACCCTCTCTCCTTTACCTCGTGGTTTTCAAGTATTTTGTCCCAGAAACAAGAAAGTAACTAAGACAGATTTCACAGTGTAATGATTCCCAACTCATATGGGAATCACTACTTAAAACTCTTCTTAAACCCTTTGTTAAAAATACAGATGCCAATTTAGTAGGTCTGTATGAAATGTATGAATCTGTACTAGCTGAATGTCCTTTTTGACAAATTATTGGGACAGAAGTACTTCAAATTTCATATTTGCAGGAGGTAGGGATAAAGTATTTACTGCCACTCTAGAAAATGTCTCATTTGCTTTAAAAAGCAAAATACAACTATCATAGAATCCAGCAACTTCACCCTGGTCATTTATCTCAATGAGATGAAGGCTCATGTTCATACAAAAACCTATAATCCAAGAAAGTCACTAAAAGGCAAATATTATTTGATTCCACTTACATGAAGCACTTAGAGAAGGTAAAACTAACGCTGTAACATTAAAATAGCAATATCCAAGGATCGGGTAAAACAGGAGTTACTGTTTAATATGTGCCAAGTTTCGGTTTCAATAAGATGAAAAGAGTTCAGAGGTGTATAGAAATGATGTTTGTACAATATGAATGTAGGTAAAGCCACTGAGTGAATCAAAGAGGAAATGACATATAGACTGATCTGTTCAAGAGATTAGGAGAGGGCTGGGGATTTAACTCAGTGGCACTGCGCCTACCTCACAAATGCAAGGTCCTTAGTTTGATCCCCAGTACAAAAGAAAGAAAAGAAGAGAAGAGGGGAAGAGAGGAGAGGAGAGGAGAGGAGAGGAGAGGGGAGGGGAGGGGAGGGGAGGAGACTCGGGGAGCTGGGGTCATCATCAAACAAACAGGAGCTGAGTAAAGTCTCACATAATATAAGCAAAGTAGACACAAACACCACCCAAGAGTTTTTCAATCAGTACCCTTGTATACCAAAGGGAAAAAAACTTATAATCTAGTATTAAAAATAAAAAGTTAAATGTCTAGAAGAAAAAAAAAATTGAATCACTCCCTAGCAGAGAGGAGAGCGAGATGAAGGTCATAGAAGTGTCAGACAGGGACACGCAAGGTCATTAAAGAGGTAAGGAGAATCCATGGGGCCTAGACCAAATGTGAAAGGAGTAGGAGGTACCAAGTTGGCCTCTGAGTAAATCCAAGAAGAAATGACATACAAGCTGGATGAAGTTTTAGAAAAGATAAGAAAGGTAGACACAAGTAGTAACCCCACACACACAAACCCAGACCATTCCAATTACTTTCTCACCCTTACCAACAGAAAAACAGTACACACAACTAAGAGAACAGATAATAATTCATCTATGATAATCAAGTCTTTCCCAGAAGACTCTACAGCTAGAGAGTGACCACATAACCCTATCCCAACCAATAAGACCAAGGAGACTACTAGGAAATGTTTTCCTCTGTGGAGTAAAACATGGAAAGGGGCAGTTGCACAAAGGACCTTTTGGCTGCTAAGTCTAAACCTATCCAACTATTTATTCCCATCTTCAAATATAATTAATCATAATGCCTAAATCTTGCAATCAAGAAGCAGTACATCTGAAGATAAACAGCCAAAATGATTCAAGAGAGATAAGAAAGAAAGTGCTTGCTATTGATGAGTTACTGTCAGGACCCTCATCTGCCTGTCTCCAAAATTCAGATTCTGTGGAGTTACTGTCAGTTCATTTAATTCAATTCCTCCATTTCCTTCCATTTCCCATCCTCTCATCTCCACTGTCATTATTCATCCAAGATGGTCTCTTTCCCTGAGGCTCTTGTTAGTATTTGAATTTTGATTTGACAAAAGTAAACAATCAAGTGATTGATTTTCTTCCCCAATTAGAATATTTAAATAGATTACATAAGAAAGCACTATCGAAGACAAACATACTGAATTATGTAAGCACCATTAAATCTACAATGAAATCTTATTTGGCAAATATTTAGATGACTAAAAGTATATCTTTTATATAGTCACTTACTCAGTACTAGTCTTTTCCTACAAACATGAAATCTCAGGCATTCTTTAACTCTCAGAACTGCCTCCAACATCTTTGTTTCTCTGCCATCCTTACACCACTACACTTTTAAGAGTACTACTGTACTTACTGTTTCTACTTCTTCCTACATCTCATCACTCTACTACCCACTGCCGCTAAAACTTAATAACTAAGTTTATTCTTCCTTTGAAATTGCTTCTTCCTCAAACCAGTCTTTACAGCAAGCCTGTGACTGACTTTACCACCTTCAAAGACTCCTCACAATGTTGCATTTCATCCTTTCAGTCACTTCTGCTCTTATTCAAAATACTTTCTACTCAATACCAATCCATCCTATTTTCTCAACTATTATGTCAAAGTATATATGGTCAGCTTTCACCAGGCAGCTATTCCAGATTCAAGTAGCTAACACTGCATAATACATTACCATAGAATATCTGCCAGACATCTCCAATTTTCATGTCCAATCAGAACTAAATGATTAGTATGAAAAAGGAGAATCACTGGCCAAGTTCATTCAGGAACACATATAGCAAAAATAACATTTTAGCAAAATGAGTCAACAATATTAGAAAATAGAAAAAAAGGTAATTAATTCAAATTAATTGGATTTATGTGGGATATATGAGGAGATAAATATCTCAAAATTTATCACTACCATTTATCCACTAATAAAAAAGAAAAGCATGGTCATTCATTAGAAACAGAAAAAGAAACCGATAAAATCCAACACCCATTCCTGCTACCAAAAACAGAAAGAATTCAGGCCCTTCCAAAGAGAAAAGTAGAACTTCAAACTAATAAAAGTTATCTTCCCAATCTACAGAAAATATTCTTAACTGTGAAACTACAGAAGCAATTCTCTTCAAAATGAGAGAAACAAATAAGAACACCAACTATCACAGCTTGTATTTGATAGTAAAAATCTTAGTCAACAAAATAAAACAAGAATAAAATATAAGGAAAGGGAATTTTTTAAATGCTGTACTCTGTCATAGGCAATATTGTGTCTACACAGAATATCCCAAAAGACTCTACAAATCATTACAAATAAGAGTACAACAAGGAGAAGAAGGAAACTACCTAGATAGATAACAGATAATCAGTAAATGTAATTTTCCTTCCCTTCCTACCTATTGAGTTCAACCGTTCTAGATTCAAAGTATTTATACTTTCACTGAAACTTTTTTCTACAGCAATACCACTGTTTACATCAGCTTTCACTCACATTCCATTACTTCCTTCCTAAGATTTCTAGCACATGTTTTATTTAGGTTTAAGAAATTTAAGAGCCCTCAAGACTTCAGATAACCGTTTAAAACTATTTTCAGTGAATTTTATTAAGGTGACTCTTACTAACCCTCTAATTCTAATAACCACTGCTCCTATGTACTAAAAACACATGATGAATGAATCAAGACTATCTCTTAAAAGATAAATGGCAACCTATATTTGATATTTTTAAAAATAGCATTACATATTAAAAAACCTTTCAGACATCTATGTTTTAGTAAGATTCAAGAAAAATTTCAGAGAATCCATGAAAGCACAATAAAAATACTGCAGTTGAAGCAGGTAAGAAACTAGTTACTTATGTACAATATAGGTCAAGAATGGTTTTAGGAAATTACTACAAGATAGTCAGCAACTGATTCAGAAAATACCAAAACATTAACTCCATACAGCTTACTGACAAGTGCTTGAAGGAACTTAAGCCCTTCCAAAACAACAGCAGCACCTTCAAAGTCATGAAGGAAGAGCTCCTTGAGCTCAGAGACAAGCATGAGGTAAAATGATGACAACTATTACTAAGGGGGTGATTCTCTGACACAAATTTACTCTATCTGCACAGAATAACACTGTTAGTATAAGACAACAAGGAATGTTCTGCTTGTTATCATTTTAAGTACAAATCATGTAATTTCCAGGACACTGACTGTAGTTAGCAAACAGTGCAACCTGCATCACACTTGGGCTCCCTATTCCATGACAATGAGTTCTATTCTTAAGACATGTTAATAGAGAAGCACATCTATTTCTCAATACAAGTACATAATGGGTCAGCCACATGAAAAAGCCTACAAGAGACTCCAAGTCAAGCACCCTGAAAAACTCAAGCTTCAACAAAGATCTAACTACCTACCTTGGTCAAGTGGCTCCCACAAAACAAAGCATTTCCATTTTAATAATGTAGCTCACCATAAACTCAGTGTCTCTATCTTAAAGTTTATTTAGGTACAGGTCATTATGTGGCTGTTAAAAGATTCTGTTTACATAAAGAGCTATTATAGATTATTTTAATAAGTTTTTATAGGATTTCAGTTTGAGTTGTTAGTAATTTCAGTTTAAATCAATGGCTATGAGTCACTGAACTAATTTCAACTGAATTCAATGATAATAAATTGACATTTTCCAAACGTAAGAGGGAATGAAAAAGGTGCTGGGAATGCTCAAAAGTAAGATATATTATTTGCCCACTGTGGTTCACAATCTAAAAATATGTAAAGTAGTAAAAAAAAAATGAATCACAACAACAGAAATACTAGCAAGAGAATGTTATAGGAAGAGTAAGATATACATAAAAAATAGCCATTTGTTTTTATTTTCTTATTTTTAATTCACTTTTATTAATACATGTTTACAGCAAGCACATAATGATTACATTTATTGTGGATACTTCGTATATGTATATATAACACATCTCTATTTCTTTTTGTCCACTACCCCTTTTTTCCCTCCCCACTCTTTCCAACTCTTGGTCCCCTTTCCATTTGCAAAAGCTAAATTTCTGGCGGGGTTTTTTTTTTTTCCTTAATTCTTTTTCTTTTTTTCCATTGCCTTTCATTCCCTTCCCTCCATTTCTTATCCCCCTTCCCATTTGAAAAAGCTCTCCCTACTTATTTTCTTTTATTTTACTCTTTACTTATGTTTTGGACTTCTCATATAAGAGACTATGTGGTGTTTAAACTTGTGTGTCTGATTTATTTCATTTAATACTACAGTCTCAAGGTGCATCCATTTACCTATGAATGTGTACCTGTGCTTATAGCAGCACAATTTATAATAGCTAAATCATGGAAAGAGCCTGTATGTCCATCAACAGATGAAAGAATAAAGAAAATGTGGTATTTTATACACAGCAAATACCATTCTGTTATAAAGAACGTTAAGACCAGCCATTTGTAAGTTTTCACGTATCACCAGAAAACATATTCACATCAGGAAATAAAAGAACTGCCTGATCTGCCAGCAAAAATTAAAAGAACAAAAGTTTACCAGTTAGATCAAGAAAACTGTACAATGAAATGTAAGTGACCCAACATACTAGATAGCAAATGATTTAGTATGATCAACAATGTAGGCTGAAGGAGGGTACAGTAACATAGTATAGACAGTGTGTCAAAGAAAATCAGAGAAGGCAAAAGCTCAATTATGAATATAGCTTAGAATGCATCTTGAGAGCAAAAGCAAGACACTTAAGGACTCCAGCTTGAAAAACAGCATAACTGTATTTTAATCTTAGAAAGAAGATCTCAGATTGACTGGGGAAGAGGAGGTTTATATGGATATAGAAAAAGGAGTTCAGAGATGGCAGTAACACATAGGCAAAAAGATGACAAGAGCCTAATAATGTACATCTACAGTAATTATGAAGAAAGAACTAAATATGAGAAACATCAGAAAAGCACGGCAATAAGTTCAGGCAAGTTATTAAATATGAAAGACAAAGGAGTTAAAGATGATAGGTTTTTCCACTCTAATGACTGGACAGAAAGATGTATCATTAACTGGACAGAGAATAAAGAAGGAAAAAGTCATCTGGGATAAAGGGAAAAGAGTGAATAAGCATGATTTCACACATGTTAAGTTTAAAAAGTCAACAAAGTACACAAGTTCAGATATCCTTGGCTGAGGACAGAGACTTGTAAATCACCAGCCTAGAGAGGACAGCTGCAGGTCCCACCTAACTGCATACTTATACGGGTAAATTTTATGTTGTGTAAAGTATGCCTCTATAAAGTTTCCTTTATAAAACTGAGAATATAGCCACATTAATATCAGACAGTGGCTCTAAGAGATAAAGAAGGTCATTTCCTAAAATACATGTGACTCACAGACATAATGTATCCAATTCAGTGGTATTAGTATATTGCAACCACCACTGCTCATCTAACTTTTTTACTTCTTCTTTGACCCAGAAGTGTATTAGTTTCCAAATATGTGGAGATTTATTCAGTATCTCCATTTTACTGATTGCTATTTTACTTTCTATGCAGCAAAGAATGTATTTTGTATAGTTTAAATCCTTTTAAATTTAAATAAAACTTCTTTTATAGCTCAGAAAGTGATCCGTATTGGTGTATCTTCCATCTACTTAAACAAAATGTGTATTTTGCTTTTGGATAAAGTGTTCCATAAATATCAATTCTGTCAGTTGATTGAAAGTGCTATTTAAAGTCTTTTATTTCCTTACAGATTTTCCATCTACTTTTTTTTAAACAATTATGGAGTAAAAAGGCACTGAAATTATCACAAAATTATGAATATTGGGAATGAGAAAAGTGGCAGGACTACAATCCTACAAATATTAAAATGACAGCAAAGACTACTATTAATAACTTTATGGCAAACTGTATATCATTTATTTAAAAAAAAAAAACTCCAGATGTTTTTCACCACAGAATTCTACCAAGGATTAAGGTCAGACTTATTACCTCTTCCACAGAAACTCGGGAAACTGAAGGAAAACTCCCCAAGTCATTTTATAAGACCAACATTACCATGTTACAGAATCAGACAAATGCAAACATTAATAAATAAGACTAGTATCTCTCATAATCAGAGAAAATTTCTTGTAGATTAAATAATATACAACAACCAAATGGTGTTTAACATTCAAGAATCAAACAATGTAGCAGGTTTGAAAAGAACAACTATATTATCTTAATAGATGCAAAAAAGCATTTGACAAAATTAAACATCCATTCCTAACAAAAATTCAGCAAATTAATACAAGAAAACTTCCTAATCTGAGAAAGACCATCCTCACAAAATCTATAACTGACATCATATTTAATGGTGAAAACTGAATGCTTTTCTTCTAGGATCAAGAACACATGAAAGATATCCACTTTCACTACTTCGATTTAACTACATAGTAGAAGATCTAGCCAGTGTAATAAGAGAAGAAAAAAATGAAGGGCATGCAATTTAAAAGAAGTAAAACTGTATTTATTCACACATGACATAATTATGTAAAAATCCTGTGGGATCCACACACAAAAAAATGAAATATAGTAAGTTAGTTTAACAAGATCGCTGAATTCAGGGTCAATAGTCACAAACCAATCGCACTTTCTATATTGGCCAAAGAAAAGGAAAAATATTTTAAATATTGCTTATAATCGAATCAAAATGTGAGTTATTTTAATAAATTCAAGAAAAATGAGCAAAACCTGTACAATGAAAACTATGAAACATTGTTAGAGAAAATCCAAATAAATAAAAAGATATACCATGTATGTGAATCAGAAGACTAAATATTGTTAAGATGTCAATTCTCCCCAATATAATTTACAGATTCAGTGAAATTTAAAGTTCTCAGCAGGCTTTTCCAGAAAAACAGGAAAGCTGATTTTAAGTTTACATAAAAATGCAAAAGACATAGAGTAGACAACTAACTTTTAAAAAGAGAAGAAAAGGAGGACTTATACTACCTTAGTGTAAAGTTACAGTAACTAGGACAGTATTAGTATTAAAATTCACAATTAAATACAGCACAGAAGAGAATAGAAAAACAGACTCTTACATAGTGGTCTGATTTTTCAACAAAGGTGCAAAGGCAACTTAACAAAATAAGTAGTCTTCCTTTACACAAATGGTGTTCAAACAACTAAACATCCATATGATCTAATACTGTGTGCAATTTATAAAGGAACATGTACTCTCAAAGACTATATTCTGACTTCAAAAAACCAAATAAAAAGTTATACTGAAAAAGAATGATTCAAATCTAGATTTCAGAGTGTTAAGATTCCCTGATGGTTATAGTAAAGATCCTTGAGACGTTTTCCATATTTCAGAAGTCTAATGAAAATCTCAGCATTTATATAGGCTACTTGGCTTATATGATTTCTGTAGTCAGAGAAATTTAAAACTTATGTGATACAGAACAGGTTAAATCCTTTGCTCAGTCGCCTCAGGTGTAAAGAATAAATAATACCACCCATGTAAAGTTAAATGTAAAATGTTGACTGCTAAAGAGTGACTATGTTGCACTTAATGAAACAGGTACACTGGTCTAGCAATCAGCAATTAATGTTTATTGAAATGATCAATCAATATCAGTTCTCTCCACCTTGGTAACAGTAGTTAATAGTTTTACACACTGAAAGCTGTGCACCTTTATAGAAAAAACAATCTGCTCAGGAAATCCCTATTTAAAATAAGGACCCAGTCTCCCTTAGCAGCCCTCAATCATGGCAACCTTTCCCCTAGAATCTCCTTTATTATTTCTCTGAAAAAAAAAAAACTGGTATTATCCAGCATTCTCCAGATTCTCCCAAATAAAAGGGACATAATTTAAGAAGTTACTCTGGAAGCAGAGGCATCCAATGACCAAAGGTGGCAATGCCACAATCAGTGCTCGGTGGGCACGAGCAATGAGAGCAGCATCCTATTTCTTAACTGTGGTCCTATGTACTTGCCTCTCTTCAAAGCCTATTTTCTAAACCAAGTTCTCCAGACTGAAAGTCACCTAACATCCTTTCAACTAACATCTTTTTTTTGCACTTTAGAATTAGTTTCTACTATTTGTATCCAAGATTCCTCTTCTGCAATTCTTTAATAGAAACAGAAAATGTATTCGATGTATAAAACCTAAGTACATGCTGTGGACACAGCCCTCTCAATACTTGGCTAAGGCAATTTAATCAATGTAGGATTGAAAGTGCTGACCCACCTAAAGGTCACTAAAAAATGGAGAGGAGTCCCACCTACATCCTTAAAATTCCAAGTTATTCTGAATATGGCATAGACCAGTGATGGCGAATCTACAGTATACATGCCACAGTGGGCTATTTGCTATCACTGAAACCTCTAAAAGGTTGTCATCACTAGTATAGACAAAATAAGAGTGGCATGTATGAATGTAGTCAACAAGCCAAAGCTACTATTCACTGTTATGCACCCAGACAGAAAACACTTCAGGAACCTGGGAAAGATCTGAGATCTAGGAAGGCTTTCACTTATAAGGCCTGCTCTCCTTTAAGGTTGTTCACATGCCTGAATTAAGAACTGGCATACCCTCCAGCATAGGTTAAGAGAGCTTATCTTACTCATATCTAGAAAGACCTTCCTGCTACCAAGGGCAAAACCATCACCTAAGAAGACTACAAGGCCTAACATTATGCAGTCAAAAACCAGATGGTAAATTCTACCAAACATTTAAAGAATTAGCACCAATCCTTCTTAAACTCCTCTAAAAAAAAACAGAAGAGGAGAGAAGGGACCACTAACTTAATCAATGAAGGTACTCAGTATCACCCTGACACCAAACCCAATCAAGAACATATACAAAAATTAAAAACAAAATATCCATACAGATGCAAAAATCCTCAACAAAATATTAGCAAACTGAATCCAACAGCATATTTAAAGGATTACACAACCATAATCTGAGAAATGCAGGGATGGTTCAATATAACAAAATCAATGAAAGTAGTGTAAAACATCAATACAATGAAGATGTTATGATTTGGATTTAAAATGACCCCCAAAACTCACATGCTAACCCCTTGATTGCTAGCTAACAGACCTTTTGGGAAGTGTTTTGATCATGAGCACTCTAACTTCAAGTGGATTAATCCACTGACAGGATCATAATTTAATGGCATTATTTCAAGATCACAGAAATAGAAGGTGAGGCCTAGCTCAAAAGAGTAGACCATGGGAGCATAACCTCCCCTATCTCCTACTTCTTGAGCTCTTTTCCTTTCTTTCTGTTTCCTGGCTGCCATGAAGAGAGCAGATTTTCTGTATCACACCCTTCTGCCATGTTTCTGCCTCCACAGGCCTAAAAATAATAGTCAGTCAACAATGTACTGAAACTTCTGGAACCATGAGCCAAAATTAATCTTTCTTTCTTTAGTTGGTTTTCTCTGGTATTTAGTCACAGTGATGAAAATCTGACTAACAGAAGGAATAAAGCTTGACTTCATCTGAATTGACTGGGAGAAAAAATGAAAGAAAGAGAAACACCTTTTCAAAGCTTCCTCAACAAGAACCTATAGATAACATCATCCTCAATGGTGAAAAACTAAGTGTTCCTCCAAAGAGGAATAAGACAAAGATGCCCACTCTTACCAGTGCTACTCAACACTGTAATGGAAGTTCTAGCCACTGCAATTATGCAAGAACTGTAAATAAAGTCATCCAAATTGAAACAGGAAGAAGTAAAACTATCTCCATTCTCAGATAACATGGACAATGACTACTACAGCCTATAAATGAATTTGGCAAAGTTGTAGGGTATATGATCAATACACAAGCAATTGTATTTCTACATGAGAAATGGAAAATCAGAAAAAATTTAAACATTTATAAGCACATACAAAAGAATAAACTTTCTAGGAGAAATTTAAGTAAGACAGTGAGACACTCATAGGCCAAACACTACTAATGTTGCTGAGAGAAATTAAAAACCTAAATAATAAGACACTATTCCTCCCTCATGAATGGGAGACTTAGTATTGTTAAAATGACAGTAATATCCAAAGCAATTATCACGTTAAGTGTAATCCCTTACCAAAATTCTAAAGTACTTACCTAGCATGACAAGGCCCTTGATTCAACTGCCAGCACCACCACCAACAACAACAAAAAACCTATCTTTGCAGAAATTTAAGTCTATTTTCAAGTTAATAAGAAATTGCCAACAGCCCCCAAACAGTAAAAACCATGCAGCAAAAGAATAACAAAGCTGGAACATTTATACTTCCAATTTCAAAACTTACTACAGAGTTAACAGTATTCAAAATCCATATGTACTTGCATAAGAACAAACAGAAAAATAGAAGAGTCCAGAAAGACGCCTTATACAGACAAATGATTTTCAAAAAGGATGCAAATATCATTCAATGAAGGAAAAATAGTCCCTTCAACAAATGGTTCTGCTACAACCATGTATCCACGTACAAAATTAAGTTGGACACCATTTTCCACCATTCAACAATTCTTAGAATGAAATGGGTAAATCTAGCTAGGCATGGTCACAAACACCAGTAATCCCAGCAATGTGCAAAGTTGAAGCAAGAGGATTTCAAGTTTGAGCCCCACCTGGACAATTTAAGAGACTTAGCAAGACCTTATCTCAAAATTTTAAAAATATTTTTTAAAGAAAATAAGGATAAATCTTTATGACTTTAGCCAAGCATGGTGGCATATTCCTGTAATCCTGCCTACTTGAGAGCCTAAATCAGGATTGCAAGCTGATAAACAGCCTGGGCAACATGGAAAGAAAGGAAAAAAAAAACTCAGGACCCTGGATTTGGCCATGGACTCTTGGATATAACACAAAAAGCAAATAAAAGAAAACTGTTAGGTTGGACTTCACTGAAATTTAAAACTTTTGTACATTCAACGACATTATAGAGAAAGTAAGAAAGACAACTACAGAAAATGGGAAACCATTCATAAATCATTTTTTGGAAAAAAATCTAGTTTCTAGAAGAAATGTGTATGAAGAACTCTTACAACTCAACAACAAAAACCATCCAACAAAAAAATGGACAAAGATGCTAGGCAGATGTTTCTCAAAAGATAGATAAATGGCCAGCAAGCAAATGAGGAAAATGTAAACCAGAACCACAATGAGATACCACTTCACACAGATTATGGTGGATATACTGAACTTCAAACAAACTGGAGATGTTAAAAAAAAAATAAGACCTTCCTACAACAATGATGAAAATGTAAAATCATTCAACTACTGTGGAAATGTCTGGCAGTTCCTCAAAAGATTAAACAGAGAATGACTGTATGACCCAGCAATTCTACACCTAAGAATATACCCAAGAGAGCTGAAAACAAAATACATGCACAACACATCTTCACAGCCACACTCCCTATTCACAACAGTCAAAAAGGCAGAAACGACACAAACATCCATTGGCAGATAAATGTGTAAACAAATTGTACACATACAAACTGAAATTTTATTCAGCTAAAAAAGGAATAAAGTACACTAATAGACGTTATATGAATAAGCCTTGAAAATATGCTAGGTAAAATTATTCAGACACAAAAGTGCTTACATTGCACGATTCTATTTATGTGAAATACACAGAACATGTAAATCCATATGGACAGGAAATAGACTGGTGGTTACCATGGGCGAGATGGGGCAGGGGCAGTGGGGAGGAGGAAGTGGGGAGTAACTGCACCATGGATAGATAAAGTGCTTTGTTTTGAGAAAATGAGACTTTTCAAACTAGAGATGGCAGTCGTTTAACATTGTGAATGTACTAAATGCAACTAAATGGTCATTCTTAAATGGTTAAGTTAGTGAATTTTACCTTAATAAAAACTTAAAAGAACTTAGAATTAAGAAGGACAAACACCATTTTGAAGGCGATGGTAGAAAAATCCAATTTATCAAATTTGATGACTTATTAAAGATACCCTCATTGACACAGAATGCTATTCCCAAAAGAAACACAGAAAAATCAAAAGAAAAGACAAAACTCAGACATGAACCTAAGAATAGATTAAAACTTTATATAGTAGAAATGGCACTATAAACCCATGGAAAAGATAAATAACAATGAATAAATAACACAGGGAGAAATGGATGCCCACAAAGAAAAATATAAAATTTATTCCCTAATTCACGACACACCAAAATCAATACCAAACATTAAACCCTTAGATATGAAAAAAATTAACTACAAAAATTACCAATATAGGAGACAACACTTTCCCAATACAAAGCCAAAAAAGCAAGACCATTAAGGAAAATATTGACAATTTAAATTATATTAAAACTTAAAATTTCCAATATAAAAAATATAAAAATAAGGTATATATAATCATATATTCATATATATAATCATATATTCATATATATATATATATATATGAAGAAATGTGTAATGCATACAACTAACAAAAGAATTCACCCAAAAATGTATAAGTAATTTCTTAGAACGAAAAGGCAAATAATTCAAAATGTTTAAAATAAATTATCTTACTATTATTATCAGGAAAGTACAAACTAAAACTGGCATCACATTGGCAGAGTTTTAAAGTCCGACAATATCATGATCTGTAGGACTGTAAACTGATAGCTCTGAAGCGCCTCAGGTTATTAGCGACAGAATATAGGTCAATGACAGACATACTGTACAACCCAGTAATTTTCTTGGAGAAAAACACACATGTGCCTAAGTACACCTGCATACAATGTTTCTGTAGCCAAAAAGTGCAAAGTGTGTGTGTGTGTGTGTGTGTGTGTGTGTGAGAGAGAGAAGGAGTTATAAACCTTTAAAATATATAACAATAGGAAAATATACAAATAATTTGAGGTTTGATCATATAATGGAATACCTAAGTTGATAATATAATTAGGCAAGAGCTCAAAACATTAACATACACAAATTGTAAAAATAATGCTGAAGCCAGGTGCAATGGCACACATCAGTAATTCCAGCACTCTGGAAGGCTAAGGCAGGAGTATCACAAGTTTAAGTCCTATCTGGGCAACATAGTGAGACCCTGTCTCAAAATTTTAAAAACTTTTTTAAAGGGATGAGAATGTAGCTCACTACAAGGACAAGGCCATGGGTTCAATCCCCAATACCAAAAATAAAATAATTTTTCAATTATTGGAAAAAAATTCTTGCAGAATAATGTATGTTTAAGAACAGGCAAAATAAATGTCACTTAGTATATAAAACTACATACTAAGAATGACAGAGTCCAAAGCAGTATAAAGATTTGCCTTCAGCTAAAATCAGAAAATGTTAAGATGTGACAAAGCTAAACAGGAAGTACACTGACATTCACCAGTATTATCTTTTAACTTTTTATGTATGATTGTAACTTTCAAAAGTAAGAATAGTACAGAGGACCTAGCTAGCCTTCAAGACATCAAACATACTGTCATAAAACTATGAAATCAAAAATGTGGTGCTTTGGGGAATTAGCAGAAACATCTATCAAGAATTTTTTTAAAAATCTCTATATCAGAATATATCCTCTATTTAATCCTCTGTTGACAGATATTTGGATCATTTACAGTATGTCATATTACAGCTTCAGGGGACTTTCATGAACATTTCTTTGTGCACTGATGTGAGCATTTCCTAAGGATTAATTCCTAGAAGAACTGCTAAATCAAAGAATATGCACTTTAAATTAGTTGGTGTAAGTAAATGGTTCATGAAAATTCAATTAATTTAGATTTACACCAAGAGTCTGCAAGTTAAGCCAGTTGCTCAATGTTTATCTCTTACCTTAGCTGTTACCAATCTTTTTAATGTGGGGGGAGTCTAGGTCATGAGAAGGTAAACATTTATTAATAGCATAACAAAATTTAAAAATCCATATTCATTTTATGTACATAAGATACATTTCAAACACATATAAACCTCTCATTAAACTCCATCTAACACCAAAGAATTTAAAATCATATAAGCATAATTATATGTAATTGTACATATACATATATGTAAATGTACAAATTTATAACTGTAAACAGCTATCTGTAAATGGTTTTAAATATATAAACATGTTGAATTGTGGCAGATCTCAATTTAGCACAATGCTTGGCATATTTTTTTCCCTCATGCCAAGGCCTGGTTTCTGATCAAAAAGCTTTGGAATATTTGCCTCTGATTCCCAGAAAACCCAGTCTATAATACCAATATACATAAATTAATGATATAAAGATATTTAAAAAAATTTAAATGGGAAAGAAAAAATGATTTATCTGAACTCAAAAAATGCTACTGACTTAGATGTCTGTACCATAACCTCAAATAAGGTGAAAGGTATGTATCGCTAAGATTCCTAGAATCTGGCTCAAAAGATGATTTTAATAATGATACAAATATTTGAACTTCAGTGTCAAAATTAATCTTCTGTAATATTCTGCAATAATCCCCAATACTTAGCATAATGCTAGGTACAACATAAATACTCAAAAATGTTTCCTAAAAAAGTGAATGTTACGAATATCTTTTAACGGTGATATTAGTATCAGAGAGGCAGAGAGCTCTATCAACAATACAGTTAATTTTATAAATATGCAAAAGTTAAAAAAAATATGTATTTTTTACAAATACAAGAGGCAAAATATCTGTATTGTTTTAGTCTCCAGATTACCTCATTTCCCTATTTTTAAAAAAATTTTTAATAACTTGTTGCAAAAGTTCTTGTTAACAACAGAAGCTAATACACTTTCAGTAGCTTCTCAATTTAAAGGTTAATTACAGTCTTAAAGAAAACTGCACCTTAGCAATACAGTAGTAAGAGCCGTCACAGGGCCTAAGGCCTCACTTACTCAAGGATTGTTTTACTTGGAATCTATCCTAATACTTTAGATAACAAATGAAAAAGTAATGATTTTTAATAGAGCTCAAAATGACACCTGGAAATACTGTTGTAAATATATCCATAATCTTTAAGCTATCACAAAAAATGATCAATAAATTATACTTTTAAACTAATTTGAAATAAGAATATGTAAAAGTCATTTAATTTACTTTCTAAATATGTCCAAATTCCATCACATATTTTAGTCATTTCTAAAATAATTTTCAAATTCTTAATTTTTACATGTAAAATGACACTAATTCCTATTTAGAATAAATTTATCTTCACAGTATTTGTGACAGATGAACTAAATTACTGAACATTTATCAGTTCCCTATTTCATAAAATAACCTGTATTCTATACACATGAGCTAAAAGAAATTAGTCAATTTTCTCATTTCATAAATAAGGACATGAAGAACAGAAAAGTTAAATAGCATATCTAAATACACTTCAATAACAAAAGACAAGGCTGAAACCAGAGCCCCTATCTCTTAACAACTAGGCCAGTGTTCTCTAATATACAATGATATGCTTTGCCAGGCTTGGTAGCACATGCCTGTAAACCTAGTTACTCAGGAGGCTGAGGCTGGAGGATTTCAAGTTCAATAAATAAACAATGATACTTTCCTTCTGGACAATATCACATTTCAAGACAAATCACTGGAAAGAATGTCCTTTGCAGAAAATTCTTTTTTATGAAAATACTCAAAACCTAATCTGAATATTAAACCTCCAGTACAGATTTCATTACAATCATGTGCTAAAAGGAAAAAAGTTCCAGCTCAAATACAATAGTCAAAATAAACTTTTCTCACAGAATTTGAAGTTAGGGAAAATGAAACTAGAACAACAATTTTTCTAGCCAAGAAGTATGTAGAGTCAGTCAATGAAGATTATGGAGAATTCAATATATGAAAACACTCATCAAACATCTTCTATTATTTTCTTCCTTTTTCTTGAAGAGGAAGAAATTCAATGCAGGGGCCTACAAAACACTTTAGATACATCTATAGAAGTAAGCTTGTTCTTAGATAAGGCCAATATGTATTATTTCTAATCTTATCATTTTTTATAAAGGACCTTAATTTTATTAAAGACTGCATTCTTCCCAATTTAAGGCATCATTCCTCCTGCTTTTGTATCTTCTCTCTTAAAACCTCCTTGCATTTTGTTTAGACCTTTTCTTGTGGAATTTTTATTTTGCCATGGATATTTATTTATTCAACAGAAATACACTTTTATTAAGAACCAAATGTATTAGCCTGCCTTGCAAGTGCAAGGACCAGAGTTCAATCCCCGGTACCAAAACAAAAAACAAAAAAAAAAAGAACCAAATGTATTTAAGCACTAGAAATAAAAAAATAAAATATAGTCATCTGTCCATGTTCTATCAGGAAAAGAAAGATAAGTAGCAAGTGACTGTAAAACCCTTTAAATATGCAATCGCAGATAAAATACATAAGAAACAAACAAACCAAAACGACTACCTAACAGCAGGGGAGCTAAAAGAATAAATCCATATATGAATTTGGGATATCTTGGCTGTGAATAAGTAAAATAATATTAGCAAGAACCAGAAGATCAAAAAGCATTATTAAAAATTAAAATTATATTAAATAAAAATAACTCAGTCTATTCAAGCACAGATTTACAACAAACACCAATGACAGAAAATAAAACCTTAAGCTACATGCTACAGAATGATATAAATCAATGTTAACATTTTTAGAGACTGTGATTTAGAGACTGTGATTCTGATACTCCAACAAAAAAGCCAAAAAAAAATTAATAAAGAAGAGAAAATAAACATTTCACAGGTCCAGAAAACCTACTACAAAATCAAAGGGAAATTCTGTAATGGCCATTATAGTTTGTGTTTATGTTCCTCGAAATAACCAATAAACATTATTCATCTATCACGGGCATTTTATATTATCTCCTAGAAAAGCCAACATCCGTTGGCCATCATGAAAACCTGGGCACTCTGCATCTAACCAGGCCACACGAAAATTCTATTCATTCCTGAGAAGAGTGAAAAAGATATTGACATATTCAGTAATTTTAAAACACAGAAGTAATAAAAGCAAAGTCATTTATTTTGTTTGGTTCAAAATTGACTTTAACAGTACACAAAAAGTTATTCAGTGGGGCAGCCCCTAAATCCAGCGTCTTCCATATTACTCTAATTCTGAGCAAATGACTTAAGAAAAAAGAACCTCAGACTATCAAAAAAAAATACCATCACAAAGTTAATGTCAGAATCTTGAAGAACTTTTCAATAGGGCTAAGCTGTATCTCATGAGGCCCTCCCCAGACTAAACCACTCCACTATCCCAACTGTTCCCACCTCAGAGACCCAAGGATCTGACCCAGTGAGAGACTCCTTAGCACACAGTACCTCCCCGAGTGTTACATTACCTACCACTGTCACTGAGTGACTCCTGAAGGATTTATGTAAAGGAAGCCGGAAGAACAACCACATTCAGGATGATGGAATCTCTGTGACTGTCCATACTGCCAAGTGTACTCTGAATTTGGGAATTACATAAAAACCTACAACAGCAACAGAACAATGAGATTACTAAAATGTTACCAAAAGTAGGAGAGAGGAGAAAAGAGTGATAACTGGACAGATCAACTTGTTCTCCAATTCAGAGCTAAAAAGGGTGTTTACTCAAAACCATATCTAAAGACCAAAATGATGATGATTACAGTAACAATAATGATGCAGCA
Source organism: Fukomys damarensis (assembly GCF_012274545.1). Lineage (NCBI taxonomy): Eukaryota > Metazoa > Chordata > Mammalia > Rodentia > Bathyergidae > Fukomys > Fukomys damarensis. The sequence continues at coordinate 47,703,196 of NW_022900945.1, read as the reverse complement.
AAGATAACTACACCACTCTGCTTTTGATAAATGTCAAGTACAAATAGTTCAACTATAATTCACATTTAAATAAAGGGAAACAGGAAAAATAACCATGAGCCAAACGGGCAAAAATATATTACAAGAGAAAAGGAATATCCAGCAGACTTATGAGGGTATAGAACAACAAAATGTCCCCCAAATACGAGCATAAAGCCTCGATTAATAAGCAGGACAGGAGAAAACAGGCAGAGAAGTGGAATAAAATGAAGAAAGGCGGTAAGAAAATTAAAATTATAGTAGTATAATTGAGCGCTTCTACTCTTACATGAAAAATAAACTACAAATCATCACATGAATTTGAGAAACTCACCAAAGCTCGTTTATAGTCAAGAGCAGCTACATTTCAAGCGCAACAGTCTTCGATGACTAGTGGCTGCTGCACTGGTCAGCACAGGCTTAGAGCGATTATGTCTAGTACCAAGTCACACAGCTAGTTAGCAGAGCCAAGATGAAACTTTAGGTCCTTCTTACCACAGTGCCTGTATTTTTTCCCTCTGAAGAAACTATCACAGGTAAACATAACTGAGCCTCGAGCAGTCAATTCAAAGTAACAAAATCTTGACTGGGAAATGAAACTCTTCACCTGTCCAAATAAACATTTAAGTTCACCTTACAAGCACACACACACACACACACACACACAGCCCTATTGTACAATGCCATTAAACAAAACAAATGTCAGCTTTAAAAATGAAATAAGTAAATTTTAATTGCCAGGATGACACTTTATGTATATGAGTGTATAACATAACAACATTCATATATAGAAACCTAGAAATTATTCTAGACTCCCACTTCGACCTTCCACCTTCTACAGTTAACCAACTACCACTTTGTATAAAACCTACTAGTTTTAAGATTTCTTGAAGTGGGCCGGGGATTTAGCTCAGCCGGTTCGGTGGCCTGCCTCGCTTGCTAGCGCAAGGACCTGAGTTCCATTTCCGGTACCACAAAAAGAAAAAAAAAAAAGATTTCTTCAAGTAACCCCTTTTTTCCACTAATTCCTCTCCTTCCCCACTATCTCCAGTGGGGCTTAAATTAATATCTCTGTGAAACAGCCCCTACAACCTGCTTAAAACATCCAACCTACACAAAAATGATTGTTTAAAATGTTTAAATATGTAAACTGATCATGTTATTCCTTTGTTTTGATGACTCTTCAAAGTATACTTAGCACAAAACCAAAATACTTACCTATAAACTCTCCAGGACACTGCCGAGGGATTGCAAACTCAACAACCACCAGGTTAAATACTGATTTATCACATTTATTCATTTGACACCTTGAGTGGCAGAAAATGGATAGCACATGAGCACATGCCCCTTAAAGAGCAGCTGCTACCAGATTCTAGCTCAACGTTTCCATCTGAAAATACAGATTCGGGTGTTGCTTGTTCCTCTAATTTTTTAAAAGAAATCAGAAATGCCGAAAATGACATGAAATCTCCTGATCTGTAACAAAGACGAGGCCCAAAGAACCTGCATGCAAGACAAATCTAACCTAGTGTCATCATCAGACCCCACACTGCCACCTCTCCAGCAGCCACACTGAACATTCTCAGACCCTCAATGACACCAAGCTTTTTACCACAGTACTCTCATACCTGTGCTCCTCTTGGATCCCTTCTTCCCTCTCTCCAACACTAACTACTTAACTTTGAGACTTCTAAGTTTTGGAGCCACACTTCCTAAATGAAGCCTTGCCTATTCTCGTGGCCCTCCACTCCCAAGGAATATGCTGGTCACTCCATTAAGTGATCTCATCACATGGAGTACAACTTCCTAATCCTCATTATACTTAAAACCAGTCATTTATCTAAAACCCATTATCTCCCCAAGATGGGACCTCCACATAAACAAGACCTGACAAAAATGACATGCAATTCAATACACATCTGTTGCTAACTAGTAGTCTAGCTATAAAATGTTTAGACAATAAAATTCTTTTGAAATATTAATCAAACTGTACCCAACTTTTCAGAAATATACATACTACTGAAAGCAAACTAAGAATTAAAATATTCAATTACAATTATAATTACTAGTAATAAAAGCTCACATTTACTGATAATTGACAATTCTAGAAACTGTGCTGAGTGCTCTGCATGTATTTATTCAGTACTACCTGTAAAGCAGATGTTACTATCACTCAGAGGAAGCAACTTAGGCACAGAAGTTTTAAATTTGCTCAAAATCACACTTGTGATCAGTGTCAAACTACTATACTAATCTATGTAATTGAGCTCTACACACCATTAATAAAGATCCATTATTAAAACCAATCTGACATGTAACTTCTAACTGCTGTTTGTAAGAAGTAATGATTTATCTTCTGTTACTTACTAGAGAGAGGCTCATCCCTCTGTCCCAGCAATGGCGACCCTGTTAAGAGCTCTCCCTGACACAGCCTGCTGCGGCACACGTGCTACAGGTTCACCATCCCTGCTCTATCCTGTAACTCTTCCACAAGAGATTAAAATAAACTGTCAACATGTATCTTCTAAATTAAGAAAGTTTTTTATTCATATCCAAAACAGATATGGTCTTAGTACCAGCTAACTCTACTAAAAGGTTTTATTTCTGAATTATTTTTAAATTAGTATTAATACATCAAATTGATGTTTTGCATTTCCATATTTTAAACTTAATGTTGAATTAATTTAAAATTGATTTCCTTTCCAAAGTAAAAGAATTTTTATCACTATAGATTACAATTTCAAATACAGAAAACAAGAAAAAACATACTAAGCAAATAAAAAATACATATACAACCACAGGAATACAGAGGTAATACAGAGATCCTTCACTAAATGAACTGTTTGAATTTTCCTTTTCTAAAACTCAGGAACCAGATTCCAATAAATTCTCATGTGCATTATTTGCTAATCAGACTCTTGCTGTCTAAAACTCAGAATGGGGCTTACTAACCATCCTCTGTGATTAGAACTCTACAATGATTCTCTCTTCACACTCAGAACCTAGCAGTCTGGAATAGCAAGAATACACAAACACATATATTCGTGGGCCATACAAATGTAAGAATTACTACCCTACTTAAGTTGACTTTATAAACTCTGAATAAAATGTACAGATCTATCATTCAAATTTTAGATGTTAACTCCAACTAATTGAGAAGTTTTCTGTATAAATGTCTTTAATCTAAAAAGTCCTTTTTAAGCCTTTTAGACCACATAAGATATAAATGAACCCATGTAGTACACGACAGTTTCTTACAATAATAATATTAATGCATAGCTGCTGTCAAACAGCTCTGACACCAGTTTTAAATAACGTATTTTCCCCAAATATTCACCATAGCTTAAACAAACACCACAGGAAATGAGGTTTCAAGGAAAATTACCTTGTTAATTTTACTAACATTTCACAGACCATAACAGATTCTTCTGGAAGTCACAAGAAACAAAGGGGAAAATGAGAGAAACAAATCTAAAAGAGTTCAAAAGTTGAAAATGGCAAAAATTCCAAAGCAGTCATAAAAGAATGGTATAAAGCAATGTCAGAATTATCTGCTAAGGTTCAACAAAAAGGCAAAAAACTAGCAACCCAGGAATGGGTTAACAAGGCTAAGGAAACATTACTAGGCGGCAGAACTAATTACAAGGGTGCGTATTTTCCCAAGTATTCAACTTAGGCTCATATTTAAACCTAAGCTTTTTCAGATCCTCACGCTTGATTAGAAGTTAAAACCAAAGCCAGTTAACCATGACTCAAATATGATCTTTTTCACATATTCAAGAATTATTTCAAGAAATAAAGAGGGTAGGTTTGAATAAAATTTCTTCCCAAATTCTCCTTTTCAAAAAGATATATAAATGATGCAAAGGGATTGTAACTGGAGCTTGCATTTCATCCTTCAGTTCTGGTGACCTGAAAACATGAAGTCCTTAACTGACCAGGTTCTAACAGCCTAAGGATTGACATGGTTCACCTTAGATTAAAACAAAAAAATGAGAACAAAATTCTATTTGAAAACAAAAGAACCTAAATCGTATCCACACGACTCACAAAGTGCAATACAGGTTTCAATAATACCTTTAAGAGTTCCATATGGGGCACCAACACACATCCCCTGAAAATAACAAACATAAGCTTTTTTCGCTATGCTGCTCCCCATAGTCTGTCCATGTTTGTCATCTAAAAAAAAAAACTTAAGTAAGGTTCACTACTAAGCTTCCAGTGACAAGCGGGAGAATGAGAGCCCTCTGACAGCAAAGCCTAGCAGCTGGCAAGGACCGAATGCAACACCTTCCTAAAAAAGGGCGCAGCATATGCCAATATTTCTCTACATTAAGTGCTCGTGCCCTCATCATTAACTGTCCCCATCAGGCTTAAGTCAGAACACGTTTCTTCTATGAAAAACGAAGGACCTGGACTTTAAAAGGACTCCCGCAGTCCTTCCAGTCCATAGTCTTAGCCAGTTGTGAACACAACTCTTAGGGCTATTACGCGTTTTACTGCTAGAAATGAAAAGGCACAGGCAGACAGATTAGATGCAATAACCCTACCACGCTCTGCTCAATGTTAATGCCAGCATTTCGGAAAAAGACAAACCTGTGTCTGTGTTCATCAGGTCCATGGATCAAGAAGGCTCCAGGGTTTTTCGCCCCTTTGCCTGCATCTACGTGAGGAATCAACACATCTTCTAAGCCCAGATCAAAGCGTTTGTGTTTTGAAGAGTCTGGAAGGAAGAAGAATGCCCCAAAACACAGGGTGATGAAGGCACTAAGGATAAGGAGAAGGATAAACTTCTCAGAAAGTCTCAAGGTAGCCCTGTGATGTGGGAAGGAGGGTGGCCCCAGGTTCAGAGGCGGTATCCTACGTCCAGACAGGGGCAGCAGGGCTGGGGTAGTCATTGTTTAGGCTCTTGAACAGAATACTTCATAAAGTTCTCATCTTATATCAAACGTACAACACATTGAACCGTTTGCAAAATCTCGGACAAAGTGGATAGTCAATGTTTCCCCTCTCAAACGACTGTTGTGCTTTTCTAAGAGGGCACCTCTTTCACTCTCGACAATTACATCCAGAAACCCAGGGAGCCTCCTGAAGGATCGCTAATTTAGGTTCTGTGGTATCTTCCTGCCATCTGGCTTTCAGGACCTCAGCAGGTTACTGTAAGTCTCCCGTTCATTCCGAGGCGCACATCCGGCAAGCTACACTGCAGAAAAGCTGCAAGGTGGGTTCTTCCATTCCTGCCCCACTACGATGCTCAAAAGGGAACCTGGCGAGATCGGAGTTGCACAAGGTTCACTTCGTCTCCTCGGACGCCTCCAGTCCACAGTGTCTGAAGCTCTGTGGCGGCGAATGCACAGGTCTCCTGAGAAGTCTGAAGCAGGGAGGGTCTCCGTCCTCGCGGGGAAACCTAGGCGGCAGCACCGGTGAAAGAGCCGAAGGAGCCGCCGGCCGCCCGCGCTTCCAGACGCCGCCCCACGGGCTCCGGGC
>NW_022900945.1:47679746-47697167 GCF_012274545.1 Fukomys damarensis | reverse complement strand
CCTGCCTCCTGCCGTGCTCGTGCTGGCTGGACTGCCATCTGGCCAGGCCTCCCTCGCTGCTCTTTCCCAGGCTGTGAGCCCTCCAGAAGCAACTCGACCGACCCAGAGGGCAACTGCCCAGAGCCTCAGCCCGGGCGCCAGGGAATCCATCTGCGAACGTGGAAAATTCCCCCGTTGCATTCTCCTTAAACATTTGACAAGAATTAAAGTTTCCCCCAGGGGAACCAATTTCACATATTGAAACCAAACTTTTTTCCGCCCGTGGGGGCGGGGACCCGGAGTTGGAGGGACCGGGAGCGAGGGCTCTCGGCTGCAATCGAGGGTGAATGGAGTGGACGGGTCCTGATGGTAAAGGGTCACGTTTGTCTCGCTCTAAGTAAAAGTACTTAGTTATGACCGTCAGACCCCGACGTTGGACAGCGGGGTCCCAGACTTCTTCCATGCAGTCCAGGCACACGTTGGTGGGCACCTGGGGCTGAATGACGAGAGAGCGCCAGCATCGTGCCAGTTTCTGTGCTAAAAGTAAAATGGCAACCTTGTCCTTCCAAGTAGCTTTCTTTCTGAGGAATCCAGGTACCCGCTGAATGGCAGAAGGCTCCTGATGATTCAGTTTCTGGAGCACCCTCTCCTGTCATCTACACACTCTCACCACTGCTGCTTCCACGGACGATAAGAGATGAATAGGCGGTGAAACAATACAGTTTAATTCAGGCGTTAAAAAACAAGGAGTCAATTCGGTTATCCATCCGGTTGCGAAGAACCTTAAGTCCAATATATTCTCTTGCACCCAGTTTCCTTTGAGATAATTTTCACTCTCCTACTCAGTTGTCATTGCCTATCTCCATCCTTATTGACACTGGGAATTGGAGTGGAGGCTTTTAAATGGCAGCGGCACGAAAAGACAGCCTTAGGTTGAAAAAAAATCAAGGCAAGCAAAAATTCTCGTGCTCAATGTCAGAATTCATAATTATATTTCAGCCTACAGAGCTCTAGAATCTCTGCCTATGTAACTTCTTACCACGAGACAAAAGAAGTCATTGTCATTGACCCTGCTTCACCAAAAATGTCAGGGCCACCTCTTGGAGTGCCTGTTCCAAAGTGAGATTTGTATTGGACCCAAAATGCGAAGAGTAGATGTAAGAAACTTCCTGCTTTTCTCTGTGTCTCTAAAATATGCCTGTTTTATGAATATGCCTCTCATACTGGGACTCTGAGCCAAAGAAAAAAACACTTCCTACTTAGCTGATCTGGTCAGCATGTTCCATGAGAAGTTCGGGGAAAATATTTACTGAGTGAGAGAACAAGTTACGGAAGTAACTATTACCTAGTTTGAGACCAAATTTGTAACCATAAGAAAGAGCAATCATGCAACCTGCCATAGCTATTTAACATCAGCAGTTCACTCTCATAGCTGGTGGGAAGTCTGTGAATTTTTCTTGCCCTTGCCCGTTTTGCAAAATTCCTTTTTTCTTCGTAAGAGTAAAAATATCATTTAAATTAGAGATCCCTGCAGATGTGCAGTCTGTAATTCTAAGGCCATTGATAGTGCCATCAGTTATTTTATTATATGCTTACACCAGCATCAAAACAATTTTATGCACACATTTCTAGACAAAAGGCTGAGTTTTTAAAGAATCAGTACCGGTTTAAAAGCAAGTTGCAAATTCAGTAATTATGATTATAAGTATATAAAATAGGCATAGTAAAAGGATATTTGAAAAAGATTATAGCTGCTAAAGATGTTGGTATTAGGATTTTCCAAATGTGTCCTATTGGTATTGCATTATAATTAAATATGTGAAAGATGGATAAAGAGACTGATACTTTAAAAAGTTAAGATCAGATTTCAATTTCATATCAAAGTGAAAGCACAGACTGGTCCATCTGACAGCAATCAGCAGAAAGAAGAGAAAGTGTGTGTGTGTGTGTGTGTGTGTGTGTGTGTGTGTGTGTGTGTTGTGTGGTTACATATAACAGGAGGATTCATTTCAGAGAGTCTGAAGAGAATTATTTCATCTTCAAAGGATAGTGAGGCTTTGATCAAAGATATGGATCCCAAAATGACAGTCAAAGTGGTAATTTCCCATTTACCAATCCATATAAATTAATATACTAGGAGATTTAAATTATTATTAATGAAATAAAACTTGATCCCACAGATTTCAGGTATATAGGTCCACTCCAGAGATCCACTCATGTATCGCAGTATAAAAGTTAATTGTATTTGTTTAATTATATTTGACCTTTCCTTCATTAATACAGTGTCAACACCTACTGTACACGCACATACACATATTACTAACTGTATTTTAAGTGAAATTAAAGTTACATACTACAGAAGAAACATACCACTTTTATATAACCTGTTCCTTCATACTTTCAGCTGGTTCCTGAAGTATTCATGAAGGTGTTAGAGGAGAAACTACCAGATATGACCACTGAATGTACAGAGGAATATCCAGGCTTTAGGCCCTGCTCTTTCCAATCTTGCTTTCCTCAAAGGTCAGAAATAATTTGTAGTTCAAAGCCATGAAATCCTCCAGTTAGCCGCATGAAAGTCAGCAAAGTTAAAAAAAAAAAAAAAACGAAAAAAGCTTAGGCTGCCTCTCTGAGGCAAAGTAATTGTTCACTTGCTTCTAAAAAATGCATTTGTTGAAAGACTGCTTACTGTGAGTCCCTTCTAAGTGCTAGGGACAGGGAGAAATAAGACTCCTCGTGCTCAATGGGCTTGCTGTCTGGTGTGGGGAAATGGATGAACACTAAAAATTTTAAGACTGAGGAAGAAAGCGCCAGGGGCCTGAGAGAACAATGACAGCACGGAGTGAGAAGAGGTGGACGGAGAATTGGCCATAAAGCATCATCTGAGCTGAGCTTCTAATTAACGAGGAGAGGAAGGTTGTGTTCGAACTGGGGGAGCAGATCATACACAGGCCTATAGCTATTTTTTCTGGTCACTTATCCAGAACCCTTCTTGTTTTACTCTTCTAATCAACAGATTGCCTAGCCCTGATCACCTATGATCTTGTGCTGGGGGAGTAAAAAAGCACAGAGGGTGGGGTGGGGATGCTGTTACCTTCATTACAAGTAAAATAGGTTCAGAATGACTACTTAGTATTGTAAACATGTTACTGTTGTCAAAAAACTTAGATGGTATTCTGGCAGGCAGTACTGTTCTATCAGGCAAACATTTTACCTCTAAGTCCATTAATAAAATAGGGCTATTCACTGATGTATAAGAGGTACTGTGAATTATAGACAGAATTCTAAAGAAATTCTCAAATGGATAGCAAATCTAGCTCCATCCTTTACTGAGTTTTCCTATTTTTAAAACATGTTGTAACCTGTAAAACATATTGTAACCTCAAATGAGTTGCATCTAAAACCCTAAAAATTGTTAGCCGTATTCAAAATAATAGATTGCTTTATGTTTACAGTATTTGTGTGACATGGAGACGTGAGTGTGCCTATAATTCCCTTAGAAAACTACCCTTTCCCATCTTAGTCTATAGCTCTACATCGGGATGCCTGCTAATGAAGCAGAGAAGAAAAGGTATGAGACACTGGAACAGAAAATATCCACATACCCTTACTCAAATGCTCGGCTCAGGGGCGGTTCAGGTTTCTTTCGGAGAACTGGGGGTGCAAAAGCATCTAGGGATTCATTTCTAGCCACCAAGGCACTCAGAGGCCACTGCAGCTATGGTTTAAGCAGGACCACGTACAGTCACACTGACAGTAGAGTGTCATCCATGCTGTGCTAGTTTCGCAGGCATATGAAATGCAAGGGTTATGGGGTCATGTGTGTTGCCCTAAGGCATTAAAAGAAAGCCTAAGAGGCAAGGCAGTGTGTAACAGGATCAGAAGCCTGGCAAGCAGCCCCCAACAGGATAATGTGTGGAGCTGTGAGAGTTAAGCCAAAGCTGTGTTGGATACCCCAAGAAGACGAGGTGACAGCCGTGTGGGAAATCTGCTGATGAAAGCTGCAGGCAGTGGGTAAAACCAGCCTAAGAAGGGTGACCATGTGAGCTGAAACTGGTAAAGCCATAGGGTGTGGCTGCCCAAGCCTTCAGGAGGCTTGGGAGCATTCGCTCCGGGTGCTGAATATGGAGCTACATTTGCCCTACTGAGTTTCAGTCTTGCTTTGGTCCAATCCTCTTGGTATTTTCCTGTTCCTCCCTTTGGAATGGGAATATTTACCCTCTACCACTTTATCCTACAAGTTTGTAACTTGTTCTTTTGATCTTTATAGGAGATCATAGCTATAATTGCCTTGAGTTTCAGAGGACACTTTGGATTTCAACTTTTTAGCAGTGCTGGAATAGATAAGACGTTGGAGACTCTTGTTGATAAACTGAATGCATTTTGCACTGTGAAATGGACATGGGCTTTGCGGGGGGGGGGCAGAGGCAGAATTCTAGTTTCATGTATGTCCCCAAAAGCCACACAAGTTAAAGACTAGTTCCTCAGCCCATGGCACTATTGGGAAGTGGTGGAAACTTGAAGAGGTGGGACCTAATGGGAGGTCTTCGGGTTGTAGGACCCTGGTCACTTCTTTTTCTCTTTCATTCCTTGCCCCTGAAGAGAGTGGTTTGGCTCCACCATGGTCCCTACCATTGCTATCCAGCACTTCCATCAGAGGGACGACAGGCAATGCATTTGTCTGATCATGGACTAGAGCTTCGAATCTGTGAGCCAAAATAAATATTCTCTTTATAACTATATATATATATATATATATGAGAGAGGGAGGGGGGAGAGAGAGAGAGAGGGAGGGATCAGCTATTAGCTAACATAACCACATTTTTTTTTTTGACTCAGAAGGAAGCTGTCTTCAACCTGCCTATGGTGGGGGGAGGAAGAGAGGGAGGGGGGAGAGAGAGAGAGGGAGGGATCAGGTATTAGCTAACATAGTTATACAAGTCTATTATTTTTTTCAGTTGGAATTAGTTTCTGTAGCTTGCAATCAAGAGTCTTCACTAATACACAACATTGTCTTTACATGAGGGTCCTGGGGCTGTCACTAGTATATGAAGCTTCAATAGTTTTACAGATGTAAAAGATCAGGAACCAGAAGTAACCCAGTCTTTCACGTGACTAACAAGCTTGTGCCGGGGACATAAGCAGGGTGGACTAAAGAGGACAGCTGTCTCCTTGGGCAGCCGGGGGAAGAAAATCTAAAATTGAAAAAACGATAGACAAAAGTAGCAGCAGATGTATTGAGTCTAGCCACCCCTACAGACACCTTCAGAATTGGATATTCATGTCCACCTTTATAAAGACAAATGTGATGCCAAAAGAGGGTAAGCATTCTTTCTAAATCCTGACACTAAACTTGTTTAAATCTGCTCGGGGCAGCAAGCTTGAGAATATGTTTCATTGATTTATATATTTATTCATTAACCATTATTGAGCACCCACTCTCTTCCAGGTACTATACTGTGTTTTAGGCATCAAAGATGAATAAAATGTAAGAGGCAGCTGCATATGATATAAAGAACATGGGCTGTAGTGCTACAGACACTTGGGCCTAAACTTGCAACCACCATTTATCTGTGTGGTCTTGAAAGCACTGGAACTCTTCCCTGTCCTGTTTCCTCATCTATAAAATGAATATATACCTCATATCATTTTTATAAGGATTACATGAGATAATAAATAGTGCTTCTCCCATGGTTGGGATTTACTAAATATTAAGCATTATATTATTAATAGGCATCAGATGAGCAGGAGATGCCAGGAGAAAAGAGGTGGGAAGAGACTTTGAGAAGACTTGGAGGAAGGAGAAATTCCACAGCATTTGTTAAGGGAACCTGGCCCTATGTTTTCATGGGAATTTCTACTGGAGTACTGCTTCTGGCTTCTTACTCCGTTACTCATTATACTCAAAAGTTAGTAGACCAATGACTATTGTCATATTCATTAGCTCAAAGTTCTTGACTGGGTCAAGCTAATCTAGCAAAAAAGCTCTGATTGTTGAGGTGTCGTTGTCTTTTTTTTTTCCATTTATACCCTAGACTTATGTAGACATAATCTTGGGCAAACACGTTTGCTCTGTACACCAATGTTCCCCTTCGGTGGCCTAATCTGAGGCTAGATTCTGTGGGGGCTGAAAGTAAGCAGAGAATGTTGCCAACTCCTTTGGGTTATATAGATCAAGAAATCTTTATCAGCTCTACTATAATATAGTTGACTTAAAAAATCTCTATTTGACTGTGTTCTGTGTTTTATTCCACTCAAACTTGGTGATTGAGGGAAGGACATGCAATTCATCAACCCTCTGGAAACTGAAACTGTTTATATGGCTAGAAAATGGATTACAAGGGAAAGATAGTGAAGGATATACAGAAATAATTCTGCTCAAGTTTGTGCATTAAGGTCATGTTTTATCCACTCCCTTTCTTCCACACAAATAGCAATGATGGCTAAAGTGTAGACAGAAAAAAACAAAAAGACATAAGCAGGCTCAGAAACAGTAAATATTTTCTTGGATCAGAAGCGGAACTGAAACCAAAAGCACTTAATGGGCTGAAACACAAGCCCACTAGGGTCTCAAATTCAAGGTTTTTGTTTCCCACAAGGTGACAGAAACTAAAGATGCTTCAGACAAAGTAGAGGATAGGAGCTAGACTCAGTGCTTAAAGCCAGGAGCTCATGAAAGGAGACTGAAAATAACTACTGCCACCCACTGCCTAGGAAAACACAAGAACAAAGACTCAGCCTTGGAACAAGGAAGCACGCCCAGCTTTTGGCCACATGACTGGTTCCCCAACATCACTGTGGGATAGGAGCATCAAAATGCCAACATTAGACCTGATTATAGAAAGGAAGTCTGAAGAGGAAAGTGGAGATAAAAATCACTAGGTGAACACATGAAGAGAATAAAATAAATGAGCTAAAATAGAACAGAAAAAAGGCACATAGAAACTTGTACCTCAAAATGAGCCTACTCACCAGTTTCCAAACACATAAAAATATCTGATACTAAGACATACAACAGGATGCGAACTCAGAGCATGGATTTACTCCAAGTAAAACTAACCATGAAACTGTCTGACAAAGATGTTTAAATGGTATTTTTACTTTCTCAAAGCACTGATGAAGGAATAGCACCCATTGTAAAAAGATCAGAAAATTAGATCACTCCAGCCAAATAAAGAAAAGGCAGATATGGAAAAAATAAAAATAAAAAAACAAGCAGAAATCTTAGAAAATAAAAATATGGTCATTGAAATGAAGATCTTGGTAGCTATCCAAATTCGAAGAAAAAAGTAGTGAATTAAATGGATGCACTGAAGGATTCACACAGAACAGAGTTTATGAAAATAAAGACATTTTCAAATATGGAAGGAAGGTTCAGATGCATGTCGTTGTGTTAAATGGCCTTGTATATATCTAAGAGGAGTTTACAAGGAAAACGAGGAAGATTAGAGAAGCTATACTTAAAAAAGAAAGGCTGGAATTTTTCTCACGAAAATACCAGAATATCGTGTATGCTGAACCAATAGATAAAAGCAAACTAACACTTATAGAGAAACTACGGAACAATAAGGATAAACATAAAATCTCAATGTATCATAGGGAAAATATTGATTAGCTACAAAGGAACAATATCTAGATTTCTCAAAAGCAAAAATAGAAACAGGAAAATAATTGAATGATATCTTAGAAGTGCTCAATGAACACTATCCACCAAGGATTTGATTTCCAAATAAACTGTCATTTAGTGGAGAAGGTGAAACAGATACTTTCAATAATAAACAACTAAGACAGTTTCCCATCCAGGGGCCTGTACCAAAAGAACTACCAAAGGAAAATAAGCACAGAGGGAAAGCGCAGGATCCAAGAGATATTGGTGACATTAGAAATTGATATATATGGTGGGATTAAAACTAATACGGCTTTTTATGTTTAAAAGACAGACGCAATATTAAATGGAATGTGAGCAAACTGAAGCTCTTGTCTTGTTTGAGACTGAGTTAAAATAATGACTTTGAACACTTTGTGTTGAAAATAATTTATATGAGTAAAAATCTAACCCAGCATTTCTACATCAGCACATAGAGGAGAGTGGCCAAGGCTTGGTGAGTTTTAACGTAGAAAACTGGTAATTCAATCAAAAAAGCAGAATAAAGAAAATAAACATACAGGAAACAAAATACATAAAAAAAGAATGGTATATTTAAGTCCACATATTTACTAGGACAATAACTGAATAGATTAAAAAACATTTTTGTTTCCGAAACAGCATCTCACTGTGTAGCACAAGCTGCCCTCGATCCTCTGTCCTCCACTTCCAAGTACTGGAATTACAGGTGTACAACCATGCCCAGCTTAAATTACATTTTAAAGAAAAGTTATAGGCTTGATTTTAAAATAATAAGTATATAATATTGGAAAGAGACACAAAACTGAAGCACAGAAAGATAATATAATGACATTTATCACAATACCGATAAATGATGAAACATTATTAATATCAAGTAGGGCCAGGGATTTAGCTCAGAGGTTCTGCCACCTGCCTCACAAGCACAAGGACCCAAGTTCGATCCCTGGTACCAAAATAAATAAATAAATAAATAAATAAAAAGAACAATCAAATAAAAGTAGTCTCTTTAGCCAAATACAGAAATGATGAAGGTAACTACCAAGAAGTTTAGTGTACCTAACAATCCTAGAAAGGAGAATTAGCAGAATTACAAAGTGATATCAAGAAGCTCACCATAAGAACAGGAAATTTAAGCAATCAGAAACACACAAAAAGAAAGAGAGAGAGAAGTAATAGAGATTGAATCATGAATGACTTGTAAGGAAGCTAATTTTATTAACTAGCTGAATTTTATTCTAAGAGCAGTAAGAAGGCATCAAAGGATTCTAAGCGGAGGATGATTAATTAGATCACATATCCATTTTTAGAAAGATCACTGTCTATAAAATGGAGAAAGGACGTCAGGGTGGTCAGACTATAGACAGGCAGAGACCAATTAGAAACTCCACCATCTAGCAGGGTGATATTAATGGCCTGATCACAGCATCATGGGTAAGAGGAGGCACTTAAAGAGGCACTCAGCACAGTTGATTGGATGGCAGGGGAGGGGATCAAAGACAGCATTCATATTCAACTTGATACGTGGCAGTAGGGCACACAAGTAGGTTTTGGGGGAGAACATACTATTTCCATATTCTCATTATAGCTCTTAAAACTCCCCTCTCCTCAAGCCTGTCTCTGCTCCATTCTTCTCCATCTGCGCCGCCTTCCTTCTCCAAGGAGCTCAGAGAATCTTACAGGCCATCCAAAGTTTCAGTCACTGAAATACAATAAGGAAGTCAGGTGGAACCAGAAAGAATGGGCAGAAGGGTGATCACTCACTCTAGGGAGGACCCGTGAGGAGGACTCCATGGAAAGAAACAAACCTCCTCCCTACAGCCCTGTGATTGGGCCATCTTAGAAGCAGAGCTTTCAGAAGACTACAGTCCAGCTAACGTCTTGACTGCACCACCACGACAAACCTCAGGCCGGAACCATTCAGCTCTGCTGCTGCCAAGTTCCTCACCCATAGAAACGTTGTGAAACAGTGTTTATGGTTGGTTTCAACTGCTATGTTTAGGGTAATTTGTTATGCAGCAATGGAAAATGAGTATAGAGAAGAACTCTCGACTTTGACCTTTATAAAAAATTCAAATTATATTGTGGGCTGGGAGTGTAGCTCAGTGGTAGAGTGCTTGCCACACATATTTGAGCCTCTGAATTCAATCACTTGTACAACACATACTCAGAAAATACTTCTCATGGGACACGTCAGTAATGCAGAAGGAATCACACTTTGACAGTGCCAGAAAAATATGTGTTCTAAATATGCAATGATTTTTCATGCAAAATAATGACAGACCTTTAATATTATATTTTATGGCACATTTTCACATATATATACATAAATAGATTTTCAAATACATATAAATACCTAACTGCTGAAGTAATAGAGAATAGATGACTTCTCTTGTTACACAGCAGCTTTTTTTTTTTTTTTCCAGTACCGGGGCTCAAACTCAGGACTTTGCACTTGAGAGGCAGGTGCAGCACCACTGAGCTAAATCCTCCGCCCAGCACACGGCAGCTATTAAGAACAAGTAAATCCAAGGCTAGGGGTGCAGTTCAGTGATATGTGTAAAGGGCCCTACAGTCAATCTTCAACACCAAAAGGACAAAAAAAAAAAAAACGGCTTACCCATGAATTCTTAACACTCATAAATTTCATGCAACATACATTCCTTCCCCTTTCCTTGCATTACCTCAAACTAATGTTTGATTTGCAATGTGTGTTTATCCTTTAGGAAACAAATGATCTCGTAGTGACAGGGGCTGGGACTGTAGGTACATATTGTACAACCAAACTGAGGTATAAATGCAGGAAAGTGAGGAGCTATTATTCCAAGGCACTTTACTTAGTAGAGTCAAGCATGAAAAAGGTTTAAAGGACTTACAGATTTCCAATTATGAATTTTTAGTTTTTATATTTACTTCACATCAATTCCAAAATGCAAATGAGATGCAGATTGTAAAGTTTCATATGATGCTACAAGTTTGGAGAAAGCTTGAGCACCTAATCCAGAACTGGACTGCTCAAACAGGCACAAAACCTTTGGAACTATTAAGTATAATTTGATTGGAAGTCTGCAGACTGGAGATTTCCTGGTCGTAACAGAGCAACAGCGCGATGTGTAACTCTCGCGTTGCCTCTTAAATGAGGGCAAGAATGTGCTGTAGAAAGATAAAAACCTTCTTTATGTCTTATTTTTAAAGTCAGCACTTACTTGAGGTCTAATATCACATGGAATCCCTCACTCATAGTCTGCTGTTTCTTAAGAACCACTGTCATATTGCATCACTTCAGATCATGTCACTTGCCCAGCTGCAGCCCTTACCACTCAGGCAGTGAAAGCCAAACAACAAAGTGGTCTCTCCTCCTCTGGGGCCAGTCATCATATTGTATCACCCAACCCACAGCAGAGTTTGGCTATTATCTGCTATACTGGTGTTGTGTCCTCCTTCCCTGTCATGTGAGCTAAAGAACGGATGCACTATGCTTTTCTGGCATTTTTCAGAATCATAATAACTTACAGGTTTTAAATAGCATGGAAAAAAATTAGACCACACAAATAAAAGCATAGCTGTTTGTATTTCTGAGCAAATGGAAATATAATGAAGTGGGTTTGCTTTGTGTTGGTAGTCATTTTTCTTCTACATTTTGTGCTTCTTGGAAATGTATATGCAAAGAAGGAAGAAACCATATACCAGTAGATGCAAATAGTACTCACAGTTTATACCAACTACCTATAAAGATTCAGTACCACCTGAAGATAGAATCAGCTATTCAACAGGAAACAAAATTAATTCTATTAATTTATTCACTACAGTATTATATTAGCAAGAAACTTGGAAAGGTTTTTAAGTGTTTTTCTCATTTTCCAGCAATTATCCACAATGTCACCATCAGACAATGATTATTTTATAGATTATTTCTATGACTTTGAGAAAAACGGGCTCCTCTAATGTCTGTCTTGCTATTTCATATGAGGATGCTTTCTGCACCTAACCAGAACCTTTCTTCAGCCTTAACTCCAGAATGTTAGTCACAGTAGCTCCTGGACGTGAGATTCACTAGGTGAATGTAAGAGTAGAAAATTCACTGTGGATATAAAAGCAGAGCTGGAGACTTCAGGGTAACCAATGAAACTATGCACTGCTTAAACATAGAAAAAGGAACACTGGGGAACATTCTGAATAAAACCTGGAAGGAAGACAGACTAAAGGGCACAGAACTAGAGTTTATTATAGAGAGAGAGATGCAGAGGGAACGAACGTAAGCCAGGCAGTACTTTCTACTAAAAATGTGTCTGTTAACAACACTGGCACAGAAAAGGAAGAAAACTATAGACACTCCCGATATGTTTGTTTGGAATGAAATTACAAAATAGGTAGCATTTACATCTCAAGATTTCATTTATTGAGCTAATTTGTTATTATTATCACCATCGTGATTGATGCCAGGCATCCTGCTAACAAGACAGAATAATGACCTCCATTTAATTGACCAACCAAATCCAGTAGTCCTTGCTTCTGTCTGTACATCATAATCACACAGAGTTTGTTTCCTTTTGGTTTTAAATCTGTAAGCTCCCACTCCTTTTCTGAGCTTCTAAATTAGAGTCCTCTGGGGTGGAATCTGGTCACATCATGAATCGTATGGTGCTTCTTTCAGAAAAAATGACTGTCACGGTGCCATCACCATCCACCTCATGTTTAGACTTGATGAAGCTCTCTGAAGAGAGGCCAGCATTCAGACGTGGGTGGAAACAACCACACACCTACAGCTGTGACCTCACCTTCATGACACCTCATGAGGCTTGAATGGGTGTCTTTGCTTACCGCTCCACTGAAGGCCACAAGCTTTAACAACATCTGCCTGTTAGTGAAGATGTAGACGTGATGGGTTAAAGCTCTCGCGCAGGTGTGGGTGGTGGTAGGTTTATCCATGCAGTTGCTCATAAATGGACTGAATTCATATACACATGGAACAGAGCCATGGTTTATCTTTCATAACTTACACAAATGACTTCATGGCCTTAAGACAGTTCTGTTAAACTTCCACCAGACAAGGGAGGAGGGGCTGTAGACTACAAATGAAAACACAGACTCCAGGAGCACACCACTCTGGGTTTAACTCCTGGATCTGCTACCTACTTGTTGTACGAGCATGGATAACTTACTTAACACTTTGGTGCCTCAGTTTCCTCCTCTGAATGATTGGAAGTAATTTCTTCTACTTTCTAGGATTATTATGAAGGCTTAATAGTCAGCCCCTAGATAGTTCTATAGCTCCAGAATGCAGCCTGGCACCAAATGTTAGGTATACAGGATCAACTAATTTTATCAGATGATTTGCCCCTGTGGGACATCAGGATCTTGCATCGGGTTCCCGTATGCATCAAACATTCCCTCTCTCTCTCTCTCTCTCTTTCTCTCTCTCTCTCTCATTGGATGTGTTTGACCAGGTTAGGGCTGTCCCTCAGCTCACGTTGAGGCATGGGAACATAAAACATCCCCAGAGAATCCTCGTGACCCATTCCTTTTCAAAAAAACTCTAATCAGAGAAATGAACATAATCATCCCCACAGCCTATTAGTGCTGCTTTGGAAAACATTAGGGAGTCTGAGAGCACAGTTCCTCAAATAAGCTCACACTCAACCTGTCTCCCCAGGACGAGGTAGTGGTTCCTTCCCCTAAGAGCCCACAGCACTCTGTACATTTATTTTATAGCACTCACTACCCCCACTGACTCTTTGCAGATCTCCAGAAAGCCTTTCTCTCTTCTACCCCAAGGCCTTTGCAGCAGTGTTCTTCCAACCTAGAATACCTACGCCACCCTATATTTTCGACCTTGTATCACTGAATTACAAAGGTGTGTCTGCATGTCAGCCTTTCTTGCTCTGCTGTCAGCCCTTCGAAGACCTGACTTATCATTATGCCCTCAGCACCTAGAAAGGAGAATACGTAGTAGGCACTCCAACAATATTTGGGACATGAATTGATCGATAGAGTTATTTGTGGCATAGGACTCTGCCACTTACAGCTAGGAGGAGGGTACATAACTTCTTGGATCCTCAGTACAGAAAAGCTAAAATAACTTTCTTCTGGGTCCTTGAAATGACTAAAAGGGCATGAGGAAAGCAGCTGGCAGAATGCCCAGAACAAAGTTAATGTTAATAGTTAATACACATTTGCAACCAAGTGCACCCAAGCCTTTCATTTTCCTAATTTTGTCCATTTCCTTATTTAATAAAATGTACATATTACAACCATAACTGTTGCTATCAAAATCCCAGAAAACAGGGGAGACAGAATGAAAGGTCAGAGGTTACTGCTCTGTAATTCTCTCGGGTTGGTAGATATGTGTTACTACTGATTCATAAATACTCATTAAACAACTTGTAGAGACCAGGTAGCACATAAAAGGAAAAATGCTTAACTGGGATCTAAGCTGGTCTTCATCCTAGCCGCTCCTCTGCACAGAAATGAACGCAACACAAAGTCAACATTTGCAGAACTGAAGTGAGAGGCATAATTGAAAGCCAAGCTCAATGTGCTCCTCTACTTCCACACATCTGGATTCAGAGATGCAAGAACTGTCAGTTAAATAGTATCTAACAGCTATTCAATGCTTACATATGCCAGCTAATTTACATACATTGTTTCATGATTTTTACAGCATGGTTATTTTCATTTTAGGGATAAGGAAACCCTGGACTACGATTGAGACTGTAGAGGCTTATAAATGTCCCCCAAGTCAGCAGGTTAGTAGGAAGCCAAACTATTTGACCACACAGCCTGGACTGGTATGAAACTAGTTCGCAGAACTTGCTCGCCAAGATGCCAAACTTCTCTGTCACTGGTAGGGCAAGTCTGACCCCGCCGGTCATCTGACTGTTATTCTGGGAGTTGACCTCTTCCAGTTCCGGTGCTAAGCAGCATCCCTCAGTCTGCTATTTACTGCTGGTTCACATGACATCTGAATTGTGGGGAGCGGGGTTCTTTTCCTTCCCACAGTGAAGAAAATGCAGGCTCACACAGCAGAATTGTGTGGGGGCATCTGCTGTCTCCTATCGTTTAGGCATGTGGCCCCCAGCAAGCTCCCCACTGAGGGGAGTCACTCAGGCACTCCGGCAGATGCAAGAGGCTGCTGCCAGTCTGAGCTTACGGGGAAAGAAAGCCAAGAACAAGGCAGGTGATTAGGGGCATGCATTCCCTGCGTGTGGACTACACAGCGAGGGTTCTATCTGGCAGCGAGCTGCTCCTTCCGCCCCACCTGTGCTGAAGTCTTTCTCCCTTTGAGGGGCTGCCTATTCTTCCACCTGTGAGGAAAGATGCTCTGGGCTTTAGATAAAAGATAACTTATTATTACAGGAAACTCTAATAGTTTTAATTAAGATATCTCAACCACCACAACAACCACATTTTCTCATATCTCATCCAAACATGTTTAAAAGAATACTTGTATTCACAATGAGAAAATTATAATTTAAAAAGCTTATGGAAATCTGAATGAAAAGGAGGCTAATGAGTTCTATTCTTTAAGTGTCAAGCATTTACCCTCCAGCCACCCCCCACTGCCATGGCCTGTCCCCCTCACTGATAGGAAGATGAAGAATGGCCATGTAATGTAGAAAATTCTCTGAACTACATTTCCTGCTTATTCTGCATGTGAAATGCTTATTTGCTGAGAAAAGCCACGTCTCGCTCCAATCTATCGTTCCTTGGTTCTGTTTCCTAGACTGAGCAGGAGGAAACTGAATAAAATATCACTGCATTTCCCATTTTCATTTTTCTGCATGAGGTTAGCAGAGAAGTGAACCTGCTTTTCAAAGCCACTGCATCTGGCATCGGTGACAACTGGTTGGGGTCTCAGACTGTCAGTCCCCAGCTGCCCTCGAGGTGGTCACTGAAGCAGTGAGCTGTGGCCAAGACCTTTTCCTGATTTAGCTGATATTCCACAGAGAAAACAAATGTGAGAGAAGATCACAGAGAAAGCATTGGCCACAGATTTTGTTAGGAAAAGGATGGTGGGGAGGTTGGAGGCAAAAAGCTTGAGGAATTTAACTGCAGATTTTTTTTTCCTCAAGAATTTCATAGCAAAATGAGCTAGCAGACAAGTTGATACTGACATGCTAAATCTAAGAAGCAATAAATAGTGTCTCATACTCTGTCCTGCACACATGCCCACCTCTCCCCAATATCTAGCTATTCCTGCCCTCGTTTTTGCTGTCGTCTTGGAGGAGTATTTTTTATATCAGCTGTGTAAATACAATTATAAAACACTGCCTATTTCTCTAATCCCATGCTAAAACAGAAGAAAACTTCATTTTATTTCTCCTATAGGTATATTAAAATTAGTTGCTAAATTCACTATATTCTCCAAATTGTCTAGTGGCAGTTTTTTGTTTGTTTGAGTCTTCTTAAAAACCAACCCCACTTAGTGTTTAATGGAAGTAAATTCTAATTTTCTCAGAGATAACAGCCTGTAAGTGTCACTAGCCCTTTTTGAAATTCTCCTTTGTCTGGAAAGTATATATAAATCTTTATGGGATGACCTATTAACTGTGTGCTGCTGGGACCCGTCTTTGTTTCAGTTATAAAATAAGGTCACTCTGCTTTTGGTAAAAACTGAAGTAGCTGCTTTGATAATTAAAATCTACAGAGTCTTGAAGAGATGATATATTTAAACCTCTAAAAATTAATGTGGAAGCTATAAAATTGCAAAAGGAAAAAGGATAGGGGTCCTGTATTACGGTTCATCAAATTAAATATTAGTAGAAGGTTATTTATGTCATTCTCTAATAAAGGATTTCAAAAAATTCTTTTTGAAAATTCTAAATTCAAATTGTGAAGCACCTCTCCTCTGAGTCCGTTATGCACCTTTAGAGATAGCCACATCTCATTTAAATAAATTCATAGCATATAGTCACTGAGGCTGCCCGTGGAAGAGCTGAGACTCACAGTGAAACAAGTCGGCCCTTAATGTGAAATTTTCATCCACAGACAGATCTACTCCTCATAAGCTACACGAGTAGTTAGTTGCCTTTCTCTTTCGCTACTGTAATTAGAGCAAGTGGCTTTTAGCATGAGGTGAGAGCACCATGTCAGAAAGCAGTACCTAGAAATGAAATCGAACAAATGCATGGGCAAGTTAATTCGTCTTTGTGT
This sequence comes from Fukomys damarensis, assembly GCF_012274545.1. Classification (NCBI taxonomy): domain Eukaryota; kingdom Metazoa; phylum Chordata; class Mammalia; order Rodentia; family Bathyergidae; genus Fukomys; species Fukomys damarensis. The sequence goes on along the minus strand of NW_022900945.1, from coordinate 47,680,411 downwards.
GTCAATTTCCTCCTTTCTAGAATTGGACGGACGATGATAGCAAGTACCGATAGCAGTTTAACTAATGGATAACAATAATGAAAGGCACTCTGTGAGTATCAGTAATATCATTTTCCTCCTTAGCATCTGCCTGCTTCCTTCTTCCAAGCCCTTCACCCAGTCTCACGCTTAGGGTTCGTCATTCCGTATCATTCTGCCAGCAAGGAGAGAGTGCACTGGCTTTATCAGCAACTGAATTCCGACTGCTTCATACGGAAGAATTCGTTCTTGCAATAAATAAAGCAGCCTTCTGGTTTACATTTCGGTCTCACGGGTTTGGTCAGGGTGCTTCAGTTGACTTTGAGAGCTTATATTCCGGGACCCTGAAAAGCTAGGGTCAGATGCTAAAACAGGAGACTCAACGAAGAAAGGCCTCCTGCCTGTGAAGTCTTGGAAGAGAGAGGCAGCCTCTCCTCCCCTGGCAATACACCAACTTCAACACAGGTCCTTTTCAAATGTCACCTGAGTTTATGCGCTGTGTACACTTGAGCAAGTCATTTGTTTATATCTGCTGCCTGTTACTCCCTTTTAGTCTACTTGTTCCATGGGGCCGTGGTAGGTTTTATATGTGAACATGTCTTATAGACTGTAATACACTACATATATATATATATATATATAATATT
>NW_022900945.1:47660081-47679617 GCF_012274545.1 Fukomys damarensis | reverse complement strand
TAAATCTAGGAAGTCTTATAATTCTCATTTCATACTTCATTTCATCAAAATGAGAACAAACAGAGCCGGGGATCTAGCTCAGTGGTTCCAACGCCTGCCTTGCAAGCACAAAGTCCTGAGTTCGATCCCCGGTACCAAAAAATTAAATGAGAACAAACAAAAATTTCAAGAAGCTTTGAAAATTTAAAAACCATACATAGAGTAGTACTTAAGAAACATCATTTTGAAGCTTAAAAAGATACAATATATAAAAACACAAAATATTTAATTATAAGTATAATTTTATAAAAATAAATATTAAGATATATCTACTTTATAAATGTAGCATATTATATGTTTATTATGTCTGAGTTATTGCTATAATCTACATGATGGAGTTTTTAAGGCAATATAACACAATTTAATGTTATATAGCATATGTGTAACTTCTGATGTGATATAAACATAGCATTTACCTTGAGATTTATTGGTCTTCTATTTATTTACCCTGCCCTAATCATTAGAAGCTATTTTCTGAGGTGTAAATGGAAACTATAGGAGCCCCAAATGACCCATCTTTGCTTTGCTGTAAACTAGATTATATAGTGGAATAGCTTAAGGTACTGAATACCAATGCTTTAAGTTTGGAATTTTATCACTCTCTCTGGCCAGTGAACCTCTGAGTTATAAATTACATTTTATTACCTTCTAGAAAAACAAATTAAGAGATGGATAATTCAAATTCCACATACAAAGCAGCTATCTGAGAAGTAAAACTCAGCTGGACCGATTCCCATTTTTTCCCTGAGGAAAATGAAAGATGTATTTGTTCTAAAGTAGCTGAAATACCTGCCTCACCGGTTGGTCCTGTTAGATCAGCCAGATGGCTGAGCCATGAGAAGATCTCAGGGGTGCTGATAAGGCTATCAGCCATGTCTGTGTCTCTCGCGAAGCTCCTCTAGTTCCCTTCAGGAACAGAGTCAATGAGTTATGTTGGTACAGCCTACAGACTTAGCCCTTGTGCCTAAATGGATAATTATCTGTATTTCTATTCATGGTATTTTGATTGGATCTGTTATCACTACCTTGAGTCTTTAATCAGTTTTGCTCCTTTTGTGTGCTATTTTTGCTTATTTTCAAGCACTAATTCATCTGAACTTTAATGTTTTGCCATGTGTTTGTGTGTCTTTTGCTTTTTTGTTTTGACTTCTTAATTTGTATTGTCTGTGTCTTTAGACCACCTTCTTTCTCTGATTTCCCGTGTTATTTCTACTTCATTCCAAAATATCAAGAACTGTTTCTCACAGTATAGAGCTCTCCATGGTTCAGGTATAAGTGACACAGAAGATGATTATCAGTGGTACCAAGACAATGACATTAAAAGGCATTGAATCCTATAGTAAAGAATTTTCCCTTTCAGCTTTCTCTCAGTCTTAACCATTACCTCAAGTTCTCATTTGATTCTTGTGTGTATCACTTGCTAAACTCTCTTTTGAAAAGAAAGTGAGTCTCAGGCTGAGAGCCCTTGGCATGTGTAAGACTATCTAGCTAGAGTTTAATAACATTGTTTTGGGTTTTATTCTAGAAGTACTGATTTTTATTGTTACCTCTTACTTATAGAAAGTGATGCTGGTTTTCTTTTCACAGTTATGCCACAAAATTTCTTCTTTAAAAAGATAGATATAATTTTTAAATGCACACCAATTTATAGAAAACATTAAGTATAGGATAAAACAACAATGTTGAGGGCATTAGCACTAGAATGATGGAAGTTGGAGACATACCAGTCTAGACTCACTCCATCGACTTTTTCTACTTTCTTTTTTATGGCATTTTATGTTATATTTTTTAATAACACCTAGGCCTAGCGACAAGTCATTCCACTTCCAATTTCTCCAGTTGAAATTATGCATCGATTACTTTGTGTCTTTTTCTTCTCTTCAGTCATAGGGACGGTTTTCACAACCGTCTGCTCATAGACAGTGACAACCACAAATATTCCCGGCATCCTGAGATAAGTATTGTGTACAGTGGACTAGTTTAATTCGTCTCTGCAGAGCACAAAATTCTATACCGATTTGTTCAACCCCCTCCCTACCTCTGCTGTCATGGTGAAGAGACAAACAGGCTGTGAGACATTAGGACTTTAACATTTCTTAATTAGGAATTATTCAAAGTGATCTCGTTATTGCCAAACAATGCAATCTATGCCAATTTTTCTCTAAAGGAAAATGGGTCATGCAGCTCTGCTTTATGCTGCATTTCCTCAAAAGCTAAGTACCCAGTCCTATTCACAAAAAGCGAACATTTATGTTACAGAATCACTTTCTCTTCAACCTCTCTTTTCACTCAGCAATAATGGAACTCTCTAGAATTTCCAAGTTTATTCTCCAGGAGTTAGCTGGAGCCTTCTTGAGTGTCAATACGTTTGGCTCCTTTCCCATTCCTGTTTTCCATAGGCTTCGGTTTGGAGGAATGGGTGAGAACACCCAGTGCTCTGGGTCAGCCAACCTGCTGCCCACAGGGTAGAGGAAGCACTTGGAGTAAACTGGAGAAGGTTCTTATCTGTGCAGTTTTCTCTTGGTCCTACCTTCTCATTTCAAGGACATAGCCACTGCCAACCACATCCACCACTTCCCTGCCTTCAGCAAACTCAAGCCTGATACTCATCGTCCCAAATTAAGCAAAAGCAAATTCTCCATGATAAGAACACCAAAATGCTAGCCCATCCAATCCTTGTGAAGGGAGAGAGGTGAAGTGTGGGTTCTGGCAAGAGAATAATTGCTTGTGATCCACTCTCCTGCCCTGCTTGAAAACCAAATCAATCCTTGTTCTTTTTCCAATTCTGTGCTGACATCCTCAAGTCCCTGCATACCTAAAGACTGTTGTTATGATAAAACCCAATTCAGATATTGGGCCATATCTTCATATCTGACTCTTTATGCTGCCAGATTACCTGGGTAATACTAATGACAAGATTTCTTCTTGATCACAGTTGTTTTGGACATAGTTTTATCCCCTACACTGTCCATTGGGGGACATTTTGTTCAGCACCCTTGCCCACACTTTTTTCCTTGGTCAATTGAGCCTTGAGGCCTTGAGGCTGCCTGTGGTCCTTCATAGAATACCTAAGGCCAAGGTAGGAATTTGTCTTCCTAGCCATTTGGAGACTATCCAAATTGGTCCTGGGACTCCTGCTTTTGACAGGCATTTTCTACTTTCTCTCTCTAGTGTTAGCAGCTGTCTGGAGCCAAGATCCTGTTCTTTGACTGCCAGCTGGAGCTTCAATTAATATGTTTCATTTTTGGTTTTTGGTTTTTGTTTTTACCAGGATTGAACTGAGGACCTTGCATCAGTTAATATGTTCTGCCTAGTATTTTCTGGGTCACAGAGAGCTTGATTCATTCTTTCTTCTCAAATACCTTTGATCGTAGGGTCTGCAAAAGTAATGCAAAAGTCTGCATTTGGTGTTTCTAAAAGTAAGCTTTTCCTTTTATTTTTTTCACTCATAGCTTAACAATTTTACCTGTGTAGCCCTGCCATTGGTCATACTCTCAAATACTTGCTGGAGAATTCTCAAACATTTAACCACTCTTGTTGAAGTACCATATGCTGTAGAATATAGATGGCCTCACATGTCAAGCCTCTAAACTTGTCGACCTCCTTCAATTTAGTAAATGAGATAATGCTTGTAAAGTGCTCTATGTCATGCCTAATACCTAGTGAGTAATCAGTAAATGTGAGTTATTGTCAGGACTGTGCTACGGCTGTTATTATCTCATTTCTGATACCTGCATTTTTGCAGTGTCAGTGGTCTTCTGTAGCCAGAGTGTAAATATCTTACTTTTAGGGCTGTGGTGAGACTCTTGAGAAACACATTCAACATTTTTCCCTGACCCATAATGTTTCCAGCACTGTTTGTCCCCAGAAAATGAGCTCCTGTGCATAAGGCACATGGCCTGCTTGGCTTTAAATCCACTAGATGATCTATTTTCCAAGGGTTCGTTGCCTGCCTTAATCTAGGAAGAGGCTCAGTCTATACAGAAATTCAGTATTCAAGGTAGAGAAGACAAGGCTAAGAGACTATTTCCTAGATACTCATCTTTCCTAATATCTTTCCAGGGGATGCAAAGTAATTAAGCTGTACCAAGTCTGAATTTGTTTTCTTCTCTTTTCTAAAAACATTTCCCAAGCACTTTATCCCAATCTAGAATCTTTAAAGCAGACTTTGGGGTGTTTTTCATTTCAGGCTCTTTGCAATTCACTGGGAGACACAAATAAACTGAGCATTTACATTCATTCCCATGCATGAAGCCTTCTACAGTATCACCATCATTTCCCAATACCAACTGATCACAACGCTTAAAGGGAATAATTAGACCTTACTACTAATGTATACAGCATTAGGATTTTTTTAAATCCTGAAAGGGGCTGTAAAAATATAACATTATTCAGATTTCATTAGTCTGTAAGATTTTTGTGGGCATTTACACCCAAATTTGCAAGAACACTAACACTCCATTTGCCCTTACCCCATCCTCTGCTGATTTGCTGTAAGTCTAGACTTTGCAGAGTTCTACTCCTTGATCGCTTCCATGAATACCGGTATCTGTGCACATCTGCTTTGGCTTGATAGTAAGGCTAGCACTCAACAACTGCCCCCTTCAGTGAAGTTTGCTTGCGATTTCCTCTCTCTTGGCTTTTATGTAAAGTTGCCGGTGTGGTGATCCATCTTGCTCTCATTGCCTCCTTGTTGCATGTCTCATCCTTATACTACGACAGTTCAGGAATATTTTGGAAATGGGCAAGTCATCTTCTGAATGCCCTGCTCAGTTAAGGATATCTTACAATGGCTGTGCTGCTGGAAGTCCAAAATGTCGTAGGGTTTTTTTGTTTTGTTTGCTTTCAGAGCTGGTGATCAAAACCAGGTCTTCTCACACGCTGAACAAGTGTTCTACCACTGAGCTATAGCCCCAGCCCTTTAATTGTACTGCCTCTTCAACTCACTTTCCTGCTCTTACATGGTGCGTTAGTCAGTTTTTTATCACTGTAAAAAACTATCTGAGAAGAACAAATTAAAGGAGGAAAGATTTATTTTGGTTGACAGTTTCGGAGGTTTCAGTCCATGGTCCCTCGACTCCATTGCTTCTGGGCTTCTGGTAAGGTAGAACATCACAGCAAAGTGGCTCACTTCATGGCAGACAGAAGGCAGAGAGAGACAGAAAGGGAAGAAAGTTGCTAGAAGTAAAATATATCCTTCTGGAGCAGGGTCCTAGTGATTTACTTCCTCCAACTAGCCCCCTCCAACAGTTACCACCACTTTGCAATAGTGTATTTAATTATAAGCCCATCACTGGATAAATCCATGATGACATCCAAGCCCTCATGATTTAATCAAATCTTTAGGTCCAGTCTCTGAATATTACTGTATTGTGGCTCAAGGCTTAAATACATGAGCCTTTGAGGGGGACACTTCACACATATGCTAAACTATTCCACCTCTGGCTCCCAAAGGCTCATGCTCATCTCACAAGACAAGATACACACAGTCTATCTCTCAGAGTTCCCAAAGTCTCAGCAATTCCAGGTTAGTGAAAACAAAAGACAAGCTGTGAGGCCCTGTAAAAATAAAAAAACAAATTGCATACTCGCAAGAGACATTGGAACCGAGTAAACATTGCCATTCCAAAAGGGAGGAATGTGGGCGTACAAGGCAGGGATGGGACCAAAACAAGACAGATCACAGTAAGGCAAGCATTAAGCCTACAGGTCCAAGTCTGGCATGGGGGGCGGGGAGTGGGGGATGTCGTGGACAGTCCCACCCCAGAGGCCTTGCAGGCTGTGCCCTATATGACTACAGTTTCGGGCTGGCTCCTTTACTGCGTTCAAAATTCCTCTGGAGATATTCCGCATTGCTAGCATCTCTAACTTCTCAATCCACTGTAACTTAGGCTTCACTATACCTTCGTGCATTGCCCTCTCAGAGTCAACCCACAGAGATTCTAGCCCTTTCACACACTGTCTGGCCTTCCAGGCCTTCCTCTGAAATCTTTGTGGAAGACTCCATGACCCTTTTCTGTTGCATGCTGTATGCCTGAAAAATCAGCACCACGTAGAAGATACCAAGGTCTCCCAGCAGCACAAGCAGTTCCAGCCCCTGTTCACCATGGTTGCTGTGGCTCCCGAGTGGCCTAGATGACTGAAAATCAAAATGCACACTGAGGGAAAAACTTCTTAGGTATCCTTGTGGGATCAGGAAACCCAGATCCTGTCTTCTCAAAGTTTTTCTTAGGAGTTTACCTGTGTATAGCCTTGAGCCTTTGATAGGTTGGGTATGGAAAATTCCCAAGAGGCTCTCGAGGTATCTTACCTATTGTCACAGTGCAAAGTACTTGACTTCTTTTTAATGACGCTAATCTCTTGAGTCACACCTCTATTGGGCCCAAATTTAAATGGGCTTTTTAAAACTAGCCAAACTATAAGTTTTTTGCTCCCATTCTCACTGTACATCTAGCTAGAAGCAGCTGACAATACTCAGGCTAATGTTTGAAGGCTGTGCAGCCTTGAAATTTTCTTTGCCAGATAAACTAATCTGTTATCTTTAAATTCAGACTCATATAGAGTCTCAAGGCATGAACAAAAGGTAGAGAATTTCTGTTGTAGAATGTCTCAGCAAAACAAAAAGCTTGATGAACATTTAAAAAATTGTTACCAAGAAGTATGTTCATTACTGTAACTGTATCTGATTATGCAGGTCAGAAGCATTTGGAATTGGTTTGCAGGAGAAATTTGGGGAGGTTTGGAGACACAGGATAGAGATGCCCTAGAATGTGATAAGTGGAATTTAATGGGTGATTATGGTATAAGCTTAGAAAACCAGAATAATGACAGGAATGTGGATAGTAAAGACTATTTGGGACATTTCAAACGGGAATGAAGACAGCACTGAGAACTGGAATAGAGGCCATTAGTGTTACATTCTGACAGCTGGAGCCAGATATAGGGACAACAGGAACGATAGCTTGAGGGTATCTCAGGAATTAGCCAGGACCCCCTCCCCAGCCCCTCATACCTGCCACGTTCTAGGCTCAAGAGTACAAAAGTATAAATTTCTTTAAAGGACTTGGCTTTGAGAAGATCATGCAGGGCTGGCTGCATAAAGCATTATTTCTCTGACTTCCACATCCAGGCCCGCAGAGAACACTGCTGCGGTGGTCCAAGGGGACCTTTCTACTGCTCATGGTCTTAGCGCCATCCTCATGGTGCTGACTTTGCAAGCATACAGAGTGTGAGGGTGAGGAAGTCATGGAAGGATATGAAGATTTCCACAAGAAGGCCAAGACATGCATGGTACAGTTCTAATCCCTGTTGGCTTCCTCTGAGAAGGCAGTGTATGAACTGTAAGAGCGAAGCCCAAGCTGCAATGGAGACCCTGTCAAGTTACAGATGCCACGTAGAGTGCCTGCCTCAGAAAGGCATAGGCAATGGCCACATTTACTGATCTTTTCCTTTATAAGTTCTGGATTATGTGGTATATTTTTAAAGGTCTTGCCCATTCTCAAATTTTAAAAATACATATCCATGTGTTCTCTAGGATGTCTGTGATTTCACGTTTTAGATGTAAATTTTGATCCATCTGGAAGTGATTTTCACATAAGAAATAAGGATCCAATTTTCAAAAAATATATTTGTATTTTTAATGAATACATAGCAATTGTACATATTTATGGGCTCCTGTATGGCATTTCAGTACACGTATGCTAAGTGTGACAATCAGATCAGGACAATTAGCATATGTATTACCACAGACATATATCACTCTTACGTTGGGAATATTAAAAATCCATTCTACTAATTACTTTAAAATACTCAGTAGTTATCTTACGGTACTATAAACATTAGAAGTTACTCCTTTTACCCAAATGCATATCTGTACCTATGAACCACCTTCTCTCCATCCATTCTCCAGTTTTACTCGTCTTCTTTGCGGGGGTACTGGGGATCGATCTCAGGACCTAAACTTGTGAAGCAGGTGGCAGGCACCACTGAGCTAAATCCCCACCCCAAAGACTGGTTTTCTGATGAAGGGATAAAGGATATCTTTACAGGCCAGACAATAAAATACAGGACTGAAGTATTTGGTGTGTTCCTGGACTGGAGCTTCATGTGAATGGCTTTGCAAATCATGTAGGAGAAAGAGCAGCCCAAGAAAGTCAGCCACAGTGGTTTTGAACAGTCTGCTGTGTTGTTTAAGACAACACACAAACAGGAAAGCTTTTGAGACATGAAAGTTCCAGAATCATGAGGATAGGACCATATGATTATATTTCTTATTATTTTTATTAGTATTCAGGAATCACAGAGAAAGGCAGACTGTAAACGGTCAAAGTTTAAAGGAAGTTATAATAGCTCAGGGAAAGATAGGACTTTCTAAATAGGAATACCAGAGAAGAAGGAAGGAATTTAGTACTGAGAGGGGAAGGTCAGAGACAGTGGAGAGACTGTTGGGGAGCGAGGCTGTAGGCAGGTACTGATGTTTTCCGAGGTCTGAGATTGGAGAGGACAAGCAGGATCTGGTGAGACTGGAAGGATGGAGTTTAAGATGCTTCTGGATACTCAATGGGAAGTAGGCCCTGGATGCCCAACATGTCAGAGCAAGAGGAAACAGAGATGTGTCAGCATTGCTCCCTCACTAATGAGATGATCAAGGTTGCTTTCCTAAGAAGTTTGCAGTCAGCATAATATATGGTAATGGAAATGTCTCAGATCAATGAGGAGAGGGTGAATTATTCAATAAATAGTGTGGGGGAAATTGGCTGACAATTTGCTCAAAAAATTGTGGCACCCCATCTCATGCTGCACACAAAAATAAATCCCATGCAGAAAGAAATAAACGTAGAGTTGAAAATATAACAAAGTCAGAAAACTATTTAGGTCAGGGATATTATCCAGTGTACATGTGTATACATACACATGTGCGCCAACATAAATATACATGAAGTCTTTATAACTAAATTCATTTCCATATCTATGTATATTTACTGAATTCTGTGAGTTTACACTGACACTCCTAGTATCAGTTCAGCATCCCAATGTTTATTCTAATTTTCTCCCCTAGCTTATCTCTAACTCTTTTCTACAAGAATGAGAAACTGAGTCCCCATTATTTTTAATGTATGTATTTACTGGATCAATTCCCCTATGTGTAGCCAGCCTCTCATCGTGATTACTGCCCCTTTTCCTTAAGAAAGCCCAATGTGAGTTCTAACATATCACACCAGGATACCTTTGTGACCAGATGTCTGGTGCTCTGCGCCATGTAATGGATTTAGGACTAACTTGTCCATAAAAGGAAAGTGAAAAGGAAAGAACAGGAAGGAAAGACAAAATAAAGTAAAGCCAGGCAAGGCATGGTAAATGGACGACTCTTCTGTTCTTTACTGAGTATGCATCAGTGTCTTCTACCTTAGCAGTGTAGGTCGTCTAAGGCAGCTAACAGCACTGAACTGTGACTCGACACAACCCAGGCTGCAGGGCTTTTTGTTACTGTATTTGAGAAAACATAAGCAAGTCATCTTTTCTGAATGGGATACTATCTTGAAGACATCTACTTCATTATCAGTGTGCTACTCTCACTGGCTTAAAATCAAAATAAATACTCTGAATTGCCCAAATCTGATATGTATTTCATTCCACTCAATTGCCATTTATCAAACACTTTCTGTGTCTAATGCATTCGGGGAAAAATTGAAGAAGTACTTCCCAGAACATTCCTGCCATCCAGGAGTTTACAATCTCACTGGGGGAATTAAACAGGGACTTAAAGTAGATTAATAACACAAATCAGAAATAAGCAGTTCAATAGAACACCAGCATGAGCTGACGCCAGAACCCTGATTCACGTGGAGCCCAGTGAATGAATGCATTTCTGCAAGCCTGGCTTATCTGGGACTCAATGCTAACAGAGTGCTTCTAGCCTCGTAGGGCAGATTGAAGACTCAAACTCAGGAAAACAGAGGCAGCCTGTAAGGGTAAACGGTCTCACCATGGACGTTTTATCATAATCGCTTCCTGAGAAAAAGTTGCTAGCATTCCATGTTATAAAGAGCAGAGAGTGTAGGGGAAGTGGGAAGGGTAGGGAAAAGGTAATAAGGGAAAAGAAAAAAAAACATGAGAAAATGAAAAACTGGAAATAAAGTATTTATAATATAATAGGGAAGGGAGGGGGGTGAAGGGAAGGCAGGGATAAGGGGCAAAAATGAGGACCAAGACCTGTCATGTAAAGGTACAAGAGCCCATTGATGAATGTAACTGTACTGTATACCTAAAATGTACCAATAAACTCAATGAGAAAAAAAAAAAAAAAGAGAGCAGAGAAACACCAGTGTATCCTAATTAACCATTGTCCTTCTCCCAGACAGAGTTCGAACTGGATCTTGAGGCCTCCGCTGCTCCCAATCCAAATAAGAGCTCGAGGAAATGAGTATGAGAATTCTGGTGGTCTCCCCTATCATTTCAGGTTGTAAGAAACACAAATTCTTTCAGAAATTGACATACAGGCAAAAGAGCAAACATCATCCAGCCTTACAACTTTTAGAACACACTTCCAGGAATTTTCCTATGCATTTGACCCCAAGAAAGTTTTGAAACTGATTGTTGTGCACCACATCTGTAAAATGAGGAGGATAATACTATCTCCCTCGCTTACTGGTTGCAAGCGAAGCATGAGTTACTGTATACAAAGTGCTTCAAAAAGAGCCTCATGCTTCTTTAAAAGTAATATAACCTGTACTTGGCATTTACCTGCCTGAATTCAGCTATAGACTTTTATGAAACAGGAAGGAGCTATTTATATTTCATTGCAGCCTTCTTTTTTAATTTAATGATACAGCTTGGATTTCTTCCCTTGTGGGACAGTTTTAAAAGTGCAAAGAGACCATTAGATGCTTTGAGTGCTTTTTCAAAAGTGAAAAGAAGTGTGGAAGAATGGCTCCTGGTCCTTCAAGGGTATTATTTCAAGGTGATAAGCGAGCTGAGGGCAAGGCCTGAATCTAAAACTTCCTGGAATTAGAAGCTGCAATGGGTTTAATTAGTTCTGCTATGTGCATAGTCATGTTAGAGACTGAGGGCTGAGTATACCACTAGAACTCTTTCATCTCCATAGTTTTCAAAATGTGTTGTTGTTTAATTAGTAAAGCCATGTTTTTTTCCCCAACATAACCTAATGTCAGTATGCCCAGCAAGTAAATCAATGTTGGAGCAATGGAGTGAATTTATTTTATAAATTCAAATATATAATGTTTCCCTACTATAAAGCCTATCAGTAAGATCAATAAGTCTGTTTTATTACAAAACTTGGAATGTGGATGATAACAAGAATGTGGGTGATAATCAGCTTTATGTCAATATCAACTTCCATGAAATACAATAAAACATTTATAAAATAGCACCACTCCTATGTATGAATTACTAAAACCACTCCTCCAGCATCCTTATTTTATAGCAGAGAGAATTAAGGCTCAGAGATAATGCTTACTTTTAATATTAAAAGCTTAAAAAACAAAAACATGACAGAATGAAAAGTTTTACTGAAAAAAGTATCTGTGATGTTTAATGTGCGTTTTCCACAAAATACAGTTCCTTATAAATGATTGCCACATAATTCTCAATTAGTAAAAATGGAAATGGCCAACCAAATTAGCTGCTGTTCTTTGTGTCTTACAGTAACCTTCTAGCTTATAAGCCCTGAATTGTGCTGACTATGTAATTTATTTTCTATTTTATTAGTGGAGGTAATGATTTACTGATTAGCTCTAATAGTTAAATCGTGCATTTCAGCCTATGAATCAGCATCCCATTTTCTATATATCAGCTCTTCTTATCTATTAACTGTCCATCCCATCATCTGAAATTTCAGTTGTTTTCTCATTCTGAGGCTTGCCTATAAAACTCAGAAAACCACTATTGACAAACAGTCTCCTTCACTAATGAAATAAGGCCCAGCTTCACCTATGGAAACATAAAAGGTGATTCTAGGCTCGATGCTACTCCCTCTTTCGACCCTGACAAGAAGAACGATGCCTTAGTGGAGTTAGTGTTTGTTATCTCACCTCTCATTGTGAGATACCCCTGATTTCCACGCTGGTATAGTTCTGTCCAACTTCTAGAATATATTGGGTTTTTTTTAAATTATGAAAGCAAACAAAAGAGTAGTTTTTGCAAATGACTCAAAATTATGTTTTTACAATTTTCCTTGTGAGCCAGGGATTTAGCTCAGTGGTGCCATGGCCTGCCTTGCAAGCACAAGGTCCTGAGTTCAATTCCAGTACCAAAAAAAAACCTCCAAAAACCAAAAAACAAACAATTGCCTTGTGAAATATACCACACATGCAAAGAACTGTTTATAAGATATTTATAATAAGGCAAAACCCTATGTTCTTTTGAGAAGGAACATGACTCAGTATCTTGAAATCACACTTACTTATTGTAAACAATTTAGAAAATATTTTTAAAGTACAAAAATGCCTAAAGACTGGAAATTACCCATAAATGAGCTTGTCCCTTGTTTTCTTTCTACATGATATTTAAATTTTCCATGTGTTCCATTTTCACCCAACAATATAATATTACTTTCCTACACATTAAATATTTTAAAGAATCATGAATCTTAAGGGCATCTTATTTCTTTCCCTTTGATTGAACACTGGTCTTTCTCACAAGTGTTTTATTATTATGAAAAAGACAGGGTGAATAACTTCGGACATAAGTATTTGTTTTCATCTTTAATTTTTTTTCCTTTACATTAATATCATATCTTCTAACTTAAAATCTTGCGACTAGATTGATAACTTCCTTGGTAACAATCTTAAATCTATGATAGTTAACATATAAACAATTGACAGCAAAGTTTGTGGGAAAAATAACTATAGGCTTCTGTCCCTAGCACCAGTAAATTCTGATTCCTATTCTTGGTTAGTTTACCTAGTTCTCATTGCTGTACATTTTGGGCTTCTATAAGTTTCTTTTGGATGGATCTGTGTTCACATGACAATAAATATACAAATAAAACAGATGAAGGCTGGGCAGATGCCCAACGTTGATCGGAACAAGTGGAGCCAGTAAAGGAGAGATATAGAAGGTCAGCAGAGGTAGGAAAGAGAAGGAACATATCCTAGAATTGTGAGATTTCAAATTAGAGAAAAATCAAGTGAGTATTTGGGCCATGATACCAAGGTCAACAGAAAGATAAAAATGAGATGAACCAGAAAGGAATCCTCAGATTGGGCCAGAAAGTGGCCATTTACTTTTGATTAGTTTAAAAGCAGAAGAAATAAGAATGGAAGACAGAGGGAAATGAATAAAGGAAATTGAATTAATATCACAAGAAAATCTGAATCTGCTCTTGCCTCAGGATCGTGCTGCTGGATACAGCAGTGTAATACATGTAATTCTGTTCATGCACTTGTTCCACGGGTGTTTATTAAGCACTATTGTGTATGATCCACTATACTCAGCTGGCAGAACGTATCAGAGAGGAAGGCAGACATGGTTCTTACTGTGACTAAACTTATCTTCTAGTAGAGAGTGAGTCAATTAACAAGGAACTAAATCAGTGATGAAGGAAATGTGAGAGTGATAAATGGATGGGAAATTGAAATAAGGAAGAATGAGGTGAAGCTGTTCCAGGGTTGGAGCAGAAGCTGGTTTTGGTATGGGAGGTACAGAAAATGTTTCGTAAAGGTGACACTTGACATGAATTCTGAGGGGCCAGCCATGGGAATGCCTAGAGGACAAGCATTCCAGCAGAGAGAATCAGAGATGAAAGGAACAGCCCCTTCTGCAAGCAGAAAGAAAGCCGTGCTCCTGAATTAAATGAAGAGGGTTCTGTGGAGGCTAGGGAGCGATAGGGAAGGAGGCTAGAGGAGGAGATGCAGGCAGGGCCTTCAAGCATTTTGAGCTTTATTCAAAAGAAACAAACACTGAAGGAGAAAAATGCTAAAGTCCAATGATCATGTTCTTGTCCCGTGTAGACCAAATGCTTCATTTAAAGTGACATAAAGAGCTCTACTGGCTCTGAAAATGAGCTTAACAGATAAAGGGAACATCTTGTAGCTTAGTTCACATAATGTATGTTTTCCCCACTTATTTTGATAACTGTGACCTCTTATCCTACCCCAGACCAGAAGATTCTACCAAACAGAATCTCACTCACTCTGCTAACAGGAGTGGGACCCTCAATCTAGCCAATCAGACTATTCCATTCTCTGGCCAATCAGGCTATCCCATTCTCTGGCTACAGTGACTGGATCAAACATGGGTATTTGATTTATGCCAGGACTATTGCAGTTGTGGCTGGGATATAGCTGAGTGCTAGAGGGAGAAGCTGTCTCTTTCTTCTAAAAATGGTGTTGTGATGATGCACACTTTAGTGTCTGGGGCTTTTGCTTCCCTTTCCTGGTCTGGACTCTCCTCCCCGCTACCTCTGTATAGAAAGCTCCATATGCTATAGGAAAGAATAAGGCAAATACCCTGAAGAAAGGTGAAAAAATGGAGAAGGAGAAAAAAGATCTAGAACTCTGTCAACTGACAAAACTTGTCTTAGAGATCCTGGAGGTCAACTCCTTTCCTGTACTTCCTAACTACAGAGCCTAAACAAATAAATATCCTTTTTCACTCAAGAGAAGTGGACTTTGGTTTCTGTTGTTTGAAGTCCAAGAATCTTGACTATTACAGCACATGAAAGAGGACAGTCCACTGACTTTTACACAGCAGAATTTATAAATAGTGTGCTTTTCGGTGTCACTACAAATAGAGGCATGTCAACGAATGGGAAGTGTATAACGTGGCACTCTAGTTTTTCCCCAAACAAATTTACCCTTTGTAAATGTCTCAAGGGCTATCCATGCTCTTCCCCTTGCTTTCCCAGTAGTAGTGTGCTAGTTAAATGGCTCTCTGGGAGAAAAAAGACCCTGATTTGTAACATTCACCAAATTCTATCTTTTATATACTCCCACCACGGCGAAATAAAATGCCAGGAATATAACAGTTTGCAAACAAAATCCTTAAATACGAGAATCAGGAAGGGAAGGCTCCAATATACTACTGTTTCTGTCTCTTCATGTAATCTCTCCTCACTCTTTCCTATTCCTCCCCCTCTGCCATGAAATTACTCACAGTTTCACTCAGAGTTTTCTAGTACCCTTTTCTCCTTCCCTCTGAATGCCACCAGCATTGACATCCTGACTGATGTTAACAAGTTTACCGGATGGAGCAGGGGCTTTGGAGTGAGATTTAGAAACCATCTCTTGTTACCTGGAGTAAATGACTTAATTGCATTGAGCCTCAGTTTACTAATCTGTAAAGTCATAATCCTCATAAGAGATGTCATGAGGACAACAGGAGATAAATAATGTAAGAAATGCAAGTTAGGGCTTTTTTTGTCTTTCCCACCTCCTTCAGAGCGTCACTGCGTCACTGCTCATCTGGGCATTCCACTCTGTTAGCTCTGCCCTCACCCTTAACTCTTTTGCATCCCAATAGCAGTTGTCTGTCATCACTCAGAGTACTTGAGTTCAGGGCTCTTGTATTATTTACATACCCTAGATGCTAGCTTGGTGTCTGGAATGTGGGGGAGTGAATGCTGTCTTTGTTACCCATTTCCTATGAGATTGTAAGAAAGGCAGGTATAGAATGATCTAGGCTGCAGAAGAGAATGGAAAGAGGAGGTTTGGGGCTGGGAGACTCAGTGGTACAGATGTGGATGCCAGCCCGGCCATTGAACAAGGGTAGGAAGGATTGCATGGAGAGCTGATTTGCATATGGATCATTGAGCTCTCCCACTGGCCCAGCTCATGAGTTTACTTGGTTCGTAGAGCTGAACAGTGCCCAGGGGAGAGATAATTCACTCAACAACATTCACTCTTTTTCTCTCTTGTTTATCTTAGTTACTGGTGCTCATGTCATATCTTCAAGTTTCTTTCACAGGATGCCTTTTTGGTTTAAATTTTTAAGTTATTTTTTTCCTTGCTGTCCTGGAGATATATGAACCAGAGCCAATAAAATAAGAGCTCTCTTTTTTTCCTTCACAGCTCTGAAAGCTTTACATAAGTGTTTCTTCACTTCTATTTTATGGCCAGGACCAGATGCAGAAGTGCTAAAATATTTTGATAAGAGCTGTCCTGGCAGTAGTTCTTGCTTTTACAGCCATCCAGGGGGAAAGAATTAACTAGGAAGTCAGCCCACAGAGTGGAGAGAGAAGCTATGACATCTCTCTACTGACCGAGATTCTCAATTAGTTTCAAAAATCAGTTGGATGAAGACAGAAAGAAAATGTTTGGGTCTTGTTCACTATCTAAATAGAAAACAGTAAATGAGTGTGAAGGTCATAATAATCCCTAATATCTATTGGTGGCTTTGGCCTTGAAGTCTGTAAAATGCTTTATGTACAAAGTGATACTTTAAGATTTATTGAATTAAACACATTTCCTGACCCCATAGTATCTATAAAGTAGGAACTATTAGTACCCTCATGGAACAGTTGAAACCAAGGCTCAGGGGTTAAGTCATTTGCCCAAGGTCATTTAGGCAATGCTGGTCAGTGGCAATGCTGGTATGTAACTATTACTATTCACAGCCTGTCATTCAGTTTTTCAGGAGAGGAATTTGAGGTACCCAGAGGTTGCACAAGGTCATACAAAACAGGAAACAAAAGGGTATTGGTCATTTCTATGCACACTCTGCCGTGACGTCATCACCTCACTCTGCTCTAGGTGCTGGCCTGTGTTCATTTCTATCTTATATACCCACTCTGTTACTTCAGTACATATCTCCTTATGTTGCCCTCTTTGCGGCCTTCAGGGGCTCTGTTTTCAACACTCCTTCCGTGTATTACAATCATGACTGTGTTTCAACTAATGTGCCAGAGTCCTTACCACATTCCAGACATTGATCTAAGCATACAGTGAATATCAATTCACTTTTGTTCTCCACAAAAAGCATACAAGGCAGACACTACAATTCATCCTCATTTTACAGATGAGGAAACCAAGTCACCTCCCTACGCAGGGATACACAGTTTGTAGGGGAAGGAGCCAGAATTCAGGGCCGAGCAGTCTGGCTGCATAACCCTACTCTAAATCATTTTTGTGACAGTTGCCTCTCACTGGGCATTAAATGTAGCAGAGTCTGTCCTTGAGGATATGTTCCTACTTAGGTTTTCTTCGACACAGGTTCTTCTCCAGATGTCATTGTTTTCTACTCCTTTCAATCTACTTGACATGTAAATTCAGACACTGATCCAGAACCCTGGGAAGTGACACTGGGGAGAAGAATTTTCAAGGGATACAGCTGAGATGAAATTAAGGTTCAAATTTTCTGAGCCTTGTTTTTCATTTATTTGTTCATTCACTAGCCTGATGCTGCCTGCTACATGTCCAAAAACTAGTACCAAAATACTAAACAGTGAAGTAATTAAAAGAGTTAGTTCATAAAGATGAAACAAACTAATGATCTAGTTGAATAGGGTGGGGTATGTTTTCAGCCATCAGAAATTTGTCATTTTCCAAAGGGAGAAAGGCATTTATTTAGTCTGACAGACCAGATGATAACGAGCATGGGAATAATAATGAAATAAAAATTCTGAATCTGATTTCCTTTGGTGAGATGCATTAGATTTTAATCATTTAAACCAAATGGTTGAAGCCCATTTAAAGCCAGATCAGCGAAAATCAGCCTCATATTTATTTACATAACTATCTTTCTTCATTTGCTACTAGACTGAAAGCTCCTTGCATATGAAATTGAAGGTTACTTATCTTAGTTTCCACCAGAATATCTGGCACCATGCCTGGCATATAGCAGGTGCTCAATAAATGTTTATTGAATTAAAGAGAAGACATTCACTACTTATCAATTTTACACTCAGCTCAGAGAGAAAAGAATGAATATAATGCTATGCTCTATTAAGTGCAAAAATGAAAACAAATGCCACCTCAAGGTTAGTAATTTAAAATATAGGGACTCTGAAATGAAGTCTCCCCACAATGAAGAACAGCTTGCAGAGCATTTTCTGTAACAAAGTTCACTGCAACATCACCACAGAATAGCCCAAAGCCTTTCTATTTTAATTCCAACTTTTCACGATTTAAGAATTAAACAACTTGGAAGAACAGAAGTAGTCAGTCATTATATTTGATGTTAATTTAATGGGTTGTTTTAAACCTACTTCAAGTCAAGGTAGAATGTGGGAATTAAAAGCAGTTTCATTATTTTCTCCGGGTCCGGGTTTGTCAGATTTGGCGGGGGGGGGTAGGAGGGAGGCAGAATATATACCTCTTCTTTATCAGTGACAGAATCTATTATATAAGAAAAATGAGTCAGATAGGTGTAAATCACAAATACAGTCATTGCTATTCAGGAACAAGGTGTTTAAAGGTGGTATAGCTCCATTAGCAAGTGTACCTGCCTAGCATTTATGCCTTGGATTAAATGCACCCACCATTCTGGCATGCCAGCCATAGAGCTGAACGACTTCTGACCTTTGTTGCAGGGATGCGCCCTTTAACTTTCATGGCACAAACAGTACAGGAAGTTAGAATACACGCTCCCGAAAGCATGCAGATACCACACGAAGAGTGAAACGGCTGACAGGAGGATGCCCAATTTGGTCTTCCAGATTGTAAGTCACACTTCTTTTGCTCGAAGGAGTGAGGAAGGGCTTGGAAGAAGCGGCACAGACCCTCCATGCAACAAAATGAGGAAGGGAGGAATTGGGCCCTCCACCATACGACACATGTTGCAACAGATGTACTCTTATTGCTGATGACTTGTGCAGAATTGTATCTTTCAGCAACGATTTATCAAATTCCTGCTATGTGCCAGACACTATACTAAAAGCCTTACAAATGAGTTGGCTCATTGTATTCTCAAAAATAACACCAGGAGAGAAAGAAAACAGTTTGGTATTTCCTCAATAAGTTAAACATAGAATTAGCATATGACCCAGCAAGTCTATTCCTGGATATATACCCCAAAGAACTGAAAACAGGTGTCTAAACAAAAAAGTGTACACAACATTCACAGCAATACAGTCATAATGGCCAAAAAATGGAAATAACCAAATGTACATAAACAGATGAACAGTTAAACAAAGTGTGGTATATTACAGCAGACTATTATTCAGACATAAAAAGAAAGGAAATATTTAGTCAAGCTACAACATGATGAAACTTAAAAGTGTTATGCTAATGAAAGAAGTCAGGCATGAAAGGACATGTTCTCATATTGTATAATTCCATTTATGTGAAATACTCAGAAGAGTCAAATCCATAGAGACAGAAAGCAGATTAATGGTTGGCAGGGGCAGGGGAGGGGGAGGGAAGAGGAGTGGTTGCTTAATTGGCTATAGGGTTTCCTTTTGAAATGACAAAAGCATGTTAGAACCAAGTAGTGGGCTGGGGATTTAGCTCAGCAGTTTGGTGTCCTGCCTTGCAAGTGCAAGAACCTGAGTTCAATCCCTGGTACCAAAAAAAAAAAAAAAAACCCAAAAAAAAAAAAATA
>NW_022900945.1:47646480-47659826 GCF_012274545.1 Fukomys damarensis | reverse complement strand
AAAAAAAAAAAAAAAAACCCAAACAAAAAGAAATAAATAGTGGTAATGGTTGCACAACACGGTGCGCTTAATGTCACAGGATGGTAAATTTTAAAATGGTTTAAACAATAAATTTTATGTGTATTTTATTACATAAAAACCTTTGGAGGTAAATATAACTATCCCAAGTTTACAGATAAGAAGACTGAGGTTCTAAGGCAGACCAAGAACATTTACAGGCAGAGAAGAGATTTAAGTTTTATATAGTACAGCAATTTGGAAGCCCCTGCTTAAAAGAAAAATAATACAAAGCTACTAGGCTACCTCTAGACATGTAAGACAGACTCTCACACTGATAATTTATTAACTCCGAGGTAAATTCACACTTGCTCTTAATACGTAAAATTGAAAAATAAAGGTTTTAAAACCCAAGCTAGGCATAGCAGAGCATACCTTTAATCTCAGCATTGTGGCAGCCAGAAGCAAGAGGATTGCAGGTTTAAGCCCAGCTTGGACAATTTAGTGACTCACTGAGAGCAAACCCTGTGTCAAAATAAAACATAAAACATGTCCTTTGGATATAGTTCAGTGTGAAGGCCCCGGGTTCAATCCCCAATACTGGAAAAAGAAAAACAAAACATAACTTGATTTTCAGTAACAGAAAAAAATGTGAGTCTTAGAAATAAATTTAACAAAAGAATGACATGATCACTGGAAACTATAAAATTTTTTTAAAAACCTAGATAAATGGATATATTTATGGATTAGAAGACTCAGTTTTACAAAGGTGTCAGTTCTTTTTACTCAGATCTAAAGATTCAAAGCAATTCCAATTAGAATTCTTCTAGGGTCTTTTGTAGATGTTCCTAAACTGGCTCACATTTATATGTAAAGAATTCAGGATCCCTAAAGAAATGCCAAAGAAAACAAATTGAAGGACTTAAACTACCTAGCTTCAAGACTTACTGTACTACTATACTATCAAGATAGTATGGCATCAGGAGAAACAAATCAATCATTGGAACAGAATGGAGTGCCTAACAATAGACAATGTGTAATACAAGTAAATAATTTTCAACAGAGGCACTACAGCAATTTCTGGAGGAAGGAAAAGTGTTTTTACCATGCTGCTGGAAGAATTTGATATCAACATGGAAAAGTAAGTAGAGCTTCATTTCAAACCTAGGTCTATCTGCTTCTTTCTGCTTCCCTTTACTTGTTCTCTGCACCAAATCTTGCCATGCGCTTGGCCTCCCTCCCTCTCCGAACACAGTTGGCTGACAGGTGAGTTCAGAGCTTGAGACCTGAGCAGCTGCATCATAATGTCAACTGTTTGCCAGGAAGATCGAGAAAAGTCAAAGGAAATGGAGGCCTGACTCTGAAAATGTGTCTGCCCTCAGTGTCCTGTCTTCTTAAGATGTCTGAGACTTAAGATGACTGCTTATTGTTAGAAAAGGACGTGAGGAAAATTGTGAGAATGTTAAACTAGAAAATCATAATGCATTTTCCCTGCCTGTGGGATGATCTCAGGGGTCACCTGGTAGAGTGAACTTGCACTCAGAATACTTGGGTTCTGCTTGATCTCTGCCTTGGTGTGACTTTGGGAATGTGTGACCCCGATCCTTAGTTTCCTTACTGAGAAGTGGGGATAATAAACACCTCCTCTGCTTCACCATTTGGGTGACTGTTCAGTTAAAATGAAAGACAGTGTATGAAATCATCTGAAAGCTATGAAGTATTACATAAATATAATTTATCATGGTTTTCTATGGACTTTTTTGCAAACTGCCGTGAATATTACTATCTGTTTTAAATTCAAAATTTACATGTAGAGTATATTCTATAATTGTCTTTCATGTTCCTTTTGGGTTTACAAAAAAAAACTAACATTCTAGTAATGACTCAAGATTCTTTTTAGTACAGTTTTTGAGTCAGAGATAACTATTGTTTGAAGTTTCATTTCTTCATTTAGTAACTTTAAAAATTTTTTCATTCATTGTTTTTACTCATTTATTCACATTGTTCAACAAGTTCTTAGGGGTTGCCTACTATGGGGAAGACATTGTAAAAAGGCAAGGGATAAGTGAATGAACAGAGATTTGTTCCCCTTCCACAAAAAGCTCACAGAGGGTGACAATATAGACACACCCTTAAGGGTCAACCGTGACACAGTTAATCATCGATGTTAAGGAGGATTTGTACTTGTAGTACTGCTCTGGGGGAGGAGCTTCTGCCTGTGATGTCTGGCACATGATGTTCAAAGATGGGACTTAAAACAGGAAAAGATTTTACCAAGACAGTCTAGCGTAGGGCATAAGGACAAAGGGTGGCGGATGTGGAGGATAGTACAGTGGTCTGGAGGAGAGCATAGAGCAAAGGGAATGAACAGCAGACACAATGAGACATGTAGGGAGACCATTGCAAAGGTGAAGACAAATGAACTAGGCTCAGGGTAATAAGGTTGGGAAACAAGAGACTGATTTGAAACTTATTTAAAAGGCAGCACCAGAGGATTTAGCAATTGCTTAATTGAATGCAATGGCCAAGAGAAAAATCTCTGTTCCATCTCTTATTAGTGACGTTGCCTTCAGCGCAGTGTGTGACCTTTCTCATTCTCAATTTCCTCATTTAGAAAGCAGGGAGTAATAATAACTGACTCATCTGGTTGCCAAGAGACTTAAAGATGCTTACTGTAAAAGTATCTTGTACAAATACATTTTCTACCAATTAGTTTTCTTTCCACAATCTTCTGTTTTCTCCTTAGCTCATACTACAGAAGGGATCTTTGAACTTATGCAGCCTTTGCTCTTAGAAATACTCTATGAACATTTAGAGTTTGCATCTGTAAGGCCAGCATGCCTGTCAGAACACATCCCTGGAGTGGTCAAGATAAAGCAACTTCTACCCTAGATGGTCTGTCTATGTTTGGGGCTGATGTGTTAGTTCTTGTTTTCCTTTACTATCTGAAGGAGCAAATGGAGGTCTTGGTAGAGTTCTTGAAATTTCCAAAGATGAATTTGACAGCATGACTCCTGTCCTTTTGACCCTACCTTTCAGTTTAAACTGTCCTCACCCCAAGCTTCTATGACCTAGGTGATGGGTGCTGGGGTCCTATGGCTCATCTAGGTGATGCAGGACTCTGAATCTCTTGCCTACTTCACTTCAGGACAAATGAGGACACTGTAACTTCCCTAGCACCTACCCAATACTTGGTGACCAGAACCTTTTCTCATTGTACTGTAATGACCAGGGGCTACTGAGGTTATTGCTTTAGGAAACATTACCCCAACCCTCCCTTCTACTTGGTAAATAGAAGTGGCAAAATCTGCAGTGCTTCTGCCCAGTGTCCTGGCTGGATGACCAGGTGGCATTAAAGAAAGCAGCACTGTAGGTGAGACAAACTGCTGTGTGACACAGCTGCAGAGGAAGGAACAGACCTTGGGAAGAGCGAACCGACTGCAAAATCTTCTGCCTGGAGAGATGTTGATTGAAAGCCCTGCAGTCTTTAAAGACTAAGATAATTAAGAATTTAAGAGTGTCCTTAAATGTTTCCTCTATTCCTCACTGGCATTCCTTGGTGTTATTGCTAAAAAAAAAAAAAAAGGACTCATAAATTATGATATTCTTATACACAAATAATTAACTAGCTCCTATTCCTATGATCAATTTATTTCATAAAGATTTTGCTGCTCTTTTTAAAACTAGAACAATTCTGAAATTTTTCCTTTATTAACCCATTCCCCATTACTTGACAGATTAGTACTACAGACTATTCAGATCCTGAGCTCCTGGGATGCCTGTTAAGACACATCAGAGAGAAGTCCTTAGTGATTTGCCTGTAGAAAATCTAAGCTCTACTTCTGGTCCCTGGTACCCTCTTTTTTAGATCCCTGGCCTAATGATGGGAAATAATGATGGGGAAATTAAATTCTCCCACAGGAACTCTGGGTCAATGGGGAGATTGCAGTCTCCTGAATAGTGTCTCTCCAGTGGGGAACAGCTGGGATATTGCCTCATCCCATTCTACTGGGTTGCAGAATGGAAAATCATTATGAAACTATGATGGGTAAAAGATGGTAGCAGCCTCCCCTGACTACTCAGCACCCAATCCTCAGATGCAACCAACATAAGTGTATGGTCTTTACAGAAGTAATTTAGAGTAGTACTAGAAGCCAAGTTCTAATTATAATAAAAAAATCACATACAATGAATTCTTATTTATCTGATAATGAAGGTCAAGAGAAGATACCAGAAATTGCAGTGCACACATAATCCAAAAAGTCAATTTTAGATTCATGTTCTTTTTCATTCAATATTCATCAAAGGCTGTGAATTTACTCTCCAATGATAATAATTCATATTTATATGTGCCCTTTTAATATACATCAGTGGTTTTTAAGGATACATTTAGAAGCAGATAAAGTTTCAAACAAAATTTCCTTTAGAACCTCAGCAGATAAAGCAGATAAAAAGTACAGCTGCTGTGGTACAACAGGCATTCAGGAGCCAGAGACCTGCCCCTCAGGTTATCTCTTATCTGGATGCCTTCTTGTAGCTGTGGACCCTGGGCGACTAATGAGGAAGCCTGAAACCACAGTTCAAAACCCACTGATATATGACAAATATTAAAATATTACAGTAAGAGGTACCTTGCCATTAATTCCCCCTCAATTCAAACACGCTCATGCCATCATTCCTACAACTTTCTGAAGCAACTCTACAGTCCTCTTTTACGAGTATCTTTAGTTGTGCTGTTGTGACTGCCATGATGTCCTGAAACAATGCAAAGATCTTCCTTTCATGACCACTTTGATTTTAGGGAAGATCCAGAAGTCTCAGGGTGTCAGATCTAGTGAATAAGGTGGATGAGGACGCATTATAATATTTTCATGAGCCTTCCTTTCCATTGGATGGCACTCAGCAGCAGCATTTACCATAGTTTTTAAAATCATACCTCAAACATAAATGAAAAGGGACTTCCAGAACTGCTTCAGAAGGTGTCACAAATGATGGGGCAAGTGTGTTTGAAGGGACAGGGAGTATTTTAAGGATTGAAGGCAGTGTGTCTTTTATGGCCACACTTTAAAAAATTTAAATGCAACCCATAATTTTCATTCAGCCTTTGTACACTGGCCCTTGACATCCATGTGTTCTGTGATGTAGACTGGGCAGGAACAAATATTCTTATCCTGAAGATAAGAATATGGCATATCTCACTTGAGTAAGGCAAAGTATAAATAAAGAGTAAAATAAAGGCTTATAGAAGAAAGCAGGGAGATATATAATTTACAAATGGGAAGGGGTCCAAGAAACCAATAGCAAGGAGCAGGGAAGGAAAGGAGAGGTAAAAATATTTAATATGCACCATGTACATGTACCAAATACCCACAATGAATGTAAACGTTATGTGTCATAAACATAAACTAAACACAACAACAACAACAATAATAATAATGACAATAATAATGGAAATGGGGAAAGCAGTTCTAGAGATAGAGGGAAGGAAATGGATGGGAAGGGGAATAAAGAATTAAGCTGTGTTATGTACATGCACCTCCTCCTTAAAATGACTATAAACTTTATATGTTGTAAACATGTACGAACAACAAAAGAAGAGATTCGTGGAGCTGGGTCAAACAGGTAGGGACCCATGGAGCTGGAACTTGAACTCAATTTTATATTTAATGTCAAATTTCATGTTCTTTGAACTTCACTTGTGCTCTGCCCTTTGCTCACTTCTCCACTTTACCCTCCATCAACACAGTAGATGCCATCGACATAGGAGATTAGGGCATAGTAAAACTGGCTGGGGAAGTAGGCATGAACCATCAATTACAAAGTTCAAGAGCATATGCGTAGCCAGGGATTTGGCTCAGTGGTTCCAGTGCCTGCCTTGCTAGCACAAGGGCCTGAGTTCAATCTCTGGTACCACCCCCCCCAAGAAGAAAGAAAGAACATATGTGTAGAACAGTTCCCACAGCCCTCAGAAAACTCAAACAGGTTTTCCATAGGATGGTCTAGACCTGATATCAACCTGAGCTGTGGGGTCCCAGCACCACCTCTTTGGACTTAAATGTAGAAGGCCTCCCAGGTTTCCTTGAAATTTGGACAGTATAAAAGGATACAGCTACCAAGAAGAGCTTGCTGTCATGGCTTTCCTCATCATAGCCTACACTGCTTTCTCCAGGGTGTTGTCTTGCTTTTTTCTGTTTTACCCAGCCCAAGCTTGATTTGCAGAGCCACTTTCTCCCTCAGTCTTTACTTTTACTTTTTCAAATAAACTTTGTCATTGCTTCTTGCTAGCTTTGTTGAATTGTTTCTTTGAGACAAGGAGTACCTGGAATCCAACTCCAGAAGGACAGATGAGAGACCCAGAACTTGATAATGTTTATTTGGTGAGCTAATTTTAGAAGGAGCTATCCAATAACATTTTGGCCTAGCCAGGAGATTTTCATAACACCATGAGAAGAAAATTCACAGAAACGAGGGGTTGAAGAGAGGGCAGGGGAATGGGGAAAAATAAGAACCAAGACTGATTATGTAAAGGTACAAATTTCCAACAATGCATGTCATTATACTGTATACTTTAAATGTACTAATAAAATTAATAAAAAAAGAAAATTCACAGAAGAGAATGAAGGGCTTACATACAATCACTCAAGTAGAGAAACTTCTACTTTGTTGAACAATTCTGTCCTCATTCCGGAAGTAATAAGCCAATCACAAGTCTGATGATGGAGTCAAGATGGAATGAGAGCTGTTCTCTGTTTTACTGATCACCTTTAGTGATTGGAATTTCAATTTCTCAATAATTTCTGTCACTGCTTGTCTGTGTCTAAATATTTAGGCAGATCTGAGCAGAGTGGATTTGTCTGCTTGATGTGTTACATATATTTACGTATTCTGATTGTCAGTCAGTAAGGAAACCATGCCACAGAAAGCAGATGTGATCTGACAGTTGCCAAATGTGGTTGTGCTTTTCCCAGCATCACCCATGCCTCTCAAAAATAGGACTGAATTCTGTCTTTGGAAATGACATTTATCTTCCACACTCGGGTCTGTGAAATTTTGGATATATCATAGCTTTAGTTACTTTCCCAAACTCTGGTTAAATTATTGATCTGGTATTCTTAGTCATGTCATCTCTTAAGGTCCAGAGGATCCTTCCCAATTACCCACTAGCTATGTGTACTGTAATTGGAAGCAGCCAAACATATATTCAAAATTAAATTAACTTCTGGCTAAAGCAGTGCCCCCCGAACATTCTATCTTGGTTAAGGCTGCTACCACTTACCTCCTAACAAAACTAGGAACCTCAGAGATTTCTTGAGCCCTTCTCCCTATTTATCACTTA
The DNA here is from genome assembly GCF_012274545.1 of Fukomys damarensis. Classification (NCBI taxonomy): domain Eukaryota; kingdom Metazoa; phylum Chordata; class Mammalia; order Rodentia; family Bathyergidae; genus Fukomys; species Fukomys damarensis. The sequence continues at coordinate 47,652,493 of NW_022900945.1, read as the reverse complement.
CTTCAGTCTACCAAGTCATTCAGATTCAGCATTTTTATTATCTTCTATTTCTACCCACCCTTTCCACTCCTATTACTCACAGTTTGTTCAGTCCCTCATCATTCCGTGCCTGAAAATCAATTGCAATATTTTGTGTTTCTTCAATTGTTCTAATTGGTCTACTCTTCTGATTCATTTTCTATGCTGCCCCAACACTTAACCTTTTTAAGATTAAGGTCAAAGGCCCTGCATAGTCTAACCTTAACTCATTTTACCAATCTCATTTCCCATAATAACACTCAATGTTTTTTCCTTAACTTCTATATCCAGTCAGAAATTCCTCCTGCCTTTTAATAAAAAGGCCCTTTTCACTGATAGACTACCAACACAACGCTGAACTTCATCACTTTTTTTTTTTTTTTTTTTTTTTTTTTTTTTTGGGGGGGGACAAACTCAGGATGTTGCATTTTGAGAGGCAGGCGGTGGCACCACTGAGCTAAATCCCCAGTTCATCATGGTCTTTTCATTGTATTTAAAAATCTATATTGACTCCCATTATTTCACCTTTTTAAATGCATTTTGTAATTGAGTTTATTGGTACATTTTAGGGATACAGTACAGTTACATTCATTGTTAGGATCTTGTACCTCTACATGACAGCTCTTGGTTCTCATTTTTCCCCCTTGTCCCTGCCTTCCCTTTAAATGCATTTTATTTATTTGAATCTTCTCACATTTCCTCCTTTATTACTTGCCAAAATTTTCCCAACCTTTAAAAGTTTTTAAAGACAAAATGTTGGTTTTGGGTTTTTTCTTTTTTTCTTTTTTTTTTTTTTTTTTTTTTTTTTTTTTGGTGCGGGGATCAAACTCAGGATGTTGCATTTTGAGAGGCAGGCGGTGGCACCACTGAGCTAAATCCCCAGTTCATCATGGTCTTTTCATTGACTATGTAATTCAGGCTGACCTCAAACACATAGCAATCCTCCTCAGTCTCCCAAGTGTAAGCATTATAGGTTAATACCACTACACCCAACTTTGGTCAGAAAAATTTTTAGAGTGTCTATTGTGTTACTGGGTAGCTCTTAAAAGAGGCTCACCAGTAAAACATTATCAGGTTTTGGGTTGCTTACCTCTCCTGCAGTTGGATTCCAGGTTCCTTTCGTCTTGAACAAAGAATTAACTGAAACAAACAAAAGTTTATTTGAAAAAGTAAAAGTAAAGAGTGAGGGAGAAGCTGGCTCTGCAGTTGGGCCAAGTAAAAGAGGAAAAAGCAAGATAAAAATATACCATGGAGAAAGCAGGGAGGCTGTCATGAGGAAAGCCACGGTAGGAAGTTTTCTTTTTCTTTTCTTGGCATTTGTGCCCTTTTATACTCTTCAAATCTCATGGAAACTCATGAGAACATCTACATTTGGGTTCTGAAAAGTGGTGCTGGGATATCACACCTCAGGTGAAAGAATACAGGTCTAGGCCATCCTATGGAAAACCTGCTCAGTTCTCGTGAGAAGTCCACATGCAGGGCTTTAGGAACTGTTCCTGTGTTCTGGGATTCTGCAATCAACAAGTCATGCCTGCTTCCCCAGCCAGCTTTGCCAGGCCCTAATCTCCTGTGTTAAAGTTACTGTGGGCTTGCTTACTCAAAAGTACCATTATTGTTTCCTCAAATAAGATGATTTGGCTGTAGGTTGGAAGAGCTTTTATTTTTTACTCTTTGAAAATAATGCTTTATAGGTTTCTTAGTTTTAGTGTCACAAGTGAGAACTTTGATAAAACTTATTTATGTTACTCTGCAAGTCACATATTCCTTCTGTATGATCTAGAATTGTCTTTTGGAATTTGAAGTTTTTACATCATAATGCAAATCTCAAATGAATTTTTTTTTTTTGGCATTGTACTAGCCTTTCCATCTAAAATGTTTTTTATTTCAGTCAAACATCTTTTAGTCTAGAAACTTTAGGTTATTATTTAGGATGTTATCTCCCATGTGAATTTTCTATTGTTGCATGTATAATAAATATTTCAAAACTCTGTGGCTTAAAATAATAATTTCTTATGATTATGTGGTTGGCTAGGTGATTCCATTGATTGCATGGGGCTGTAATCATAAGGCAGCTTTTAGCTGAGGAGAATCCAGGGATCTGAGCTCATTTGGATATCTGGGACGACTGTGTCTGTCCATGTTATCTTTGATCCTCAAGGAGGCTGGCCTAGGCTTCCTCACATGAGGAGGGCAGTGTTTAACACAAGTCTTTACTAAGTCTGTGTTGGCTTCAATTTCTCTGACATCCCATTTGTCAAAGTAAGCCACATGGTCAGGTATATCTCATCTTACCCTCAAGACACAAATACTTAACATATGTTTTGCTTACATCATGTTTATTTTTATCCCATTGGTCAAAGTAAGGAGAAGGTCAAGTTCTGCATTAATGCAAAAGGGACCAGTTGTGCATTGTGAGAGGTGTGACCAAGATCTTCCTGTTACCTTTTTTCTTCCATTCCTACTCTATTTTGTTACTCTATTTTTCTTCACTTTGTTTCATTCTGATACCTTATGAGATAGCTCCTCAAACCTATCTGTGGTTCACAAATTCAAATTTGTATTCATTCTGTTTTTTTCTCTCTTCAATTAAGTTCCTTAATTAAACTGCTATATTTCTCCTATCTGGTATTTTTATTTAAAACTCTTAAAAAGTTATGGCATTCACTCAATGTTAACAATATCTTATCTGTGATAATATGTAATTATTTCAATTTTTAAAAATCTATCCTCTCTAGCATGGACAACTAAGTTTATTACCTTACTTCAATTAGTGGTTGCACTCCTCAGCTGTCTGGTTTTGTGTGTGTGTGTGTGTGTGTGTGTGTGTGTGTGTGTACATGTCTGTGTATGTGTCTGTGTGTGCTGTAATTCAGTTTCCCCTTATAGGTGACAGCTATTTTGGAGATATTAGGCGTAGAGGGAAGAGGTCTAAATTCAAACTCCCGTTTGTCATTCCTGCTGATTTTAAGGAATGAGGATTGGGATAGCATTCCAGGGTAGAGACTCCATGGATCAGTGCCTGGTCTGACCATCCTGATTGCTTTCTCTTCAGAAGGCAGCCTTCCCCCAACACTGTAAACATCCTCATACTTCTGTCCTAGACACTGGCGTTAATTATTTTTTAGGCATTTTACTTGCTTGACAGGAATGAGGGGGAAGGGACATCCAGATATTTCTTTGATTTTGTTACTATACACTCAATCTCCCTCACAGCAGCCTTCCAGAAGCACATAATGTTAATATATGGCCCCTCTACTGGCTTTGAATTCAATTTTCTTCTCTCTCAGTAATGGTGGAATGGGCAATGATCCATGCAGGCAGTTTTCTATGGACAAAGTCATTTAAAATTTTTTCTTCTATTTTGATTTTTCCTATGGAAGGGGAGTTGACCTCTTGTCAACTAAAAAACATCATTTGGAGCCTTGTAATCTCAACAGGGTCTGTTCAATTTGTCACCTTTGTCAAATGTTCTCCTTTCAAGGTTGGGTATTTATGATTATCAGTGAATTCCCTGCCCCCACCTAACTGTCCTGTGTTTTTTGTCTTCTCTCTGCTTCCATCTGGACAGTTGTTGACACCAGTAAGATAAATTTACTTGGTTGACTCCATTCTTTGATGTTTTAAAGTTCATGGGAATTCCTTTGTAACATGATCTTGTTGAAGATGTTATCTGCAGATTTTGTTGGTTTGTTTGATTCATTATCTTCACTGCTGTGATTCTTTTTGTTGGGAAGAAACAAAAAATTTTTTTCAAAAAAATCCAAGCATCAATCATTATTCATTTGCCTAAGCCCATATAATACACAAAACCAAGAATGAATTCTGTAGACTGTAAGCAGTCTAGGTGACTGTTGTCACCTAGGTGACAATGATGCAGCAACTACCGACTGAACAAATGCACTACTCTGGCGGGAGTGTTAATGATGAGAAAGGCTTTGTGTATGTGAAATTGATTTCTTTGAGGCCCCTTACTATGTTTCCCCTTCTTAAACAAGTCTATTTCTCATTTCCTGCACAACCTTCTATCTTGGAGAACAGTTGAAGCTTCTTTCTGCCTCTGCCTTCCATCAGGAAGTCTTCCTAATCCCAATTCTCCCAGCCTTCCTTTCTGACTAGCCCAATCTTTCATTCATCCAGGACCATTTTATGTCTCACTTTCTCTGAGACTTCTTTTCCCATGCCTCTTCTCCTCCAGTATTTCATCATTAAAGTTATATTTATTGAGCACTTGTATGTGTGAAATCCATTTCTATTTAATCCTCACAATCACTCAATCAGATACTACAATTACCATCCCATTTTATAAATAGGAAAATAGAAATTCAGAGAGTCCAATATAACAGGGACAAGATAACATAGTCAGTTGCAAAACTGGGATTCAACCCCAGACAGTTTCATCGTGTTTTCAGGGACCATTTTCTCTAATATTTTTTACATAATGTCTCAGATAGCTTTATTTAACTTTCTGATGTACTTCCTTCAGACATTTCTTTTTCTTGATATCAAGACACACACCCCCACACATGAAAGTCTGCGTAAACTTTATATAAAATTTGCAAAAATCATTCCCTTGATTGTCAGAGTTATTAGCTACAGAACGAGGAGGTGTCCTATCTAATTTTGCCTTCCAACTAGATTTTTAATTCCTTGGTAGCCTTTTGCTTCTGGATATCCCCCTTTACCATAATTAACTCAATCCTGAGCACTCAGCAGGTAATTTATAAATGCTCATTGATGGAACAAATGTAACAGAAAAGACTAATTTGCAGCCTGAGGTTAGGAGAAATGTCTATTATCTATGGTCACTCACCACTAGGTGACTTTGAACAAGAAACTTAGGTAAGGAGGTTAAGAAATGAATGAACCTCCTGTTTCTGAGACTGTAGAGGAAGGCCAGACATATTTGTCATGGTCACCATTCTACCTCCTGGGGAGGGAGGTTGGAGGAGAAGGGAGATAACGTCTATCAATTGCTTAGAGCTTCCTGCAGAAGCCAGACCACACATGTACAAAGGATAATTGCTGGGGGAAGGAGGAGGGCAGGAACAGGAGAGCCAGGCCTTGTGCTCACCCAGCAGGATGTGAAAAATTCAGCTGGTTTCTTTTTATAGTTTCAATCGTCCCTGGTAATGAAGATTCTGCAATTAGAACTCAGCTGGCAGTTGTGTTGGGTATGTGTGAGGCAGAATAGAATCCTGGGTCTGCAGGAGGGCAGACATGTTTGTCAGGAAGACTTGAAGACACCCTCCGGGAACAAGTGATGTGATGTGAGGACGAGAGCTATTTTTACAGACTGTTTCCTAGTCATAATCACGCCTTAAATAAGTTTCTCTTGGGCATTACAAGCTTCACCTTTTGTTTCAATGCATTCAGTTCTCAATTATCTGTACAAATGAAAGGAAGTATTAACACAGACAGTATAAAACAATGACACCTATTTATTTAGGCTATCACAAATATGGAACTTATGATCATTTTACCTGAGCGTGTTTGAAGTTTACTTGCATATACTGTATAAAGAGAGTATTTATTAGAAACTACTCTGGGTGGATTAGCCTACTTAATAAGGTAAACTGCTTTCAAATCCTTAAGCAGAATGATAAGTAAAATTTCACTGAGTGTTTATTATGTATTAGGCACTGTGCTAAGTCTTTTACATATATTATTATTCACAATTTGCTTAGTAACCTTGTTAGATAAGCAGTTTTTGAGCCCCATTTTATAAGTAAGGAAGTGGACCTTTGTCCAAGGTCTCATCCCTAGGAAGCAGCAGATCCTGGCTACTCACAAATATGTGAACTCAGTTCTGTCATATGAGGAGCAGTATTGCTCTGTACATATATATATATGTATATTGTACCGGGGATTGTACTCAGGATCTTACGATTGAGAGGCAAGAGGCAGCACCACTGAGCTAAATCCCCAGCTGTGGATATATATTAATCTGATTAAATGTGCCATTTCACAGACACACACACACACACACACACACACA
>NW_022900945.1:47636751-47646457 GCF_012274545.1 Fukomys damarensis | reverse complement strand
TTAAATGTGCCATTTCACAGACACACACACACACACACACACACACACAGGCACACATATCTAGGGAACAAGATACTTAAAAGCCCCCATTCTATTGGTAACCTAACCCTGTAAATCAACAGTCAAAATGTTAAGTTCCATTTATGCTTGTAGTTGTAGTAATGCAACAAGCTTTAATAAATATTTATAGTCAACACCCTAAAACTGATAAGCTGATAATGTTTTCCCCTGAAGACTAGAGAAAATAAGAAGTATAGAGATTCAAGTATCTAGACTTAAAATAAGAAATTTTAGATACTTTGCAGAATAAATTTCACTAAAACACACACATACTCATACACAGAAATAAATTTAGTAGAATTTACTACAAGCAAGAAAGCAGTCTGAAGAAAAGTTGCTTTGGCTTGCAAAAAGGTGAATATGTTAAAATGGAAAGCGTAACTTAAATATAGCTTTAAAGATTATGGACTCCACCCTATTTCCACCATGCAAAATATTCCCAACATATCTTTCATTTCTGGTCAATTTAATCCCCAGTAGACTTCCCCCCCTTCTTTCAGTCCTACTTCATTCAGTAGGTATGAAAGATGGATACAAGTTAATTTTAGTAAAAGTAAATCTGAGGTAGGAAAAATTCTATATTAAAAAACTATATTCCAAGGTCAGCTAGACAAAGCCCTGCCTCAGTGATTATATGTTTTGCATGATACTTGCTAATACCACCATTAGTGTGGGTAATCAATATCTGTATGGAAACAATGCATGAAAATATCGGCATGCACATACACAGAAGGGCAGCAGGAGGAATACATTTGCTTGAACTCATGGTTGTTAAGTCAGGAGGGCTGCATAAGTTCAGGCCTGAGCTGGCAGTGGATGAGCCTGGAGTTTGACCACATTCTAAGTTTAGGGGCAGGCAAGTGGAATGGAAGGACTGGTCTATGGTATGAAAAGAGCAGGTAAGGAGCAAGAACCTAATCAAATTGTGGCAGGAATAGAGGGTAGTCAGTAGTCAAAGATAAAATGAAGAGTTGTTTAGAACTGCCATCAGCTCATATGGGAATTAGATAAATATGAGCCTCTGGGCGGCTACAGCCCATGGCAGGATTCTCAGCTAAACAGGCATGCCTCAGACTGGATATCAGTCCTTAAATGTGTGCTTTTGTTCAGGGTGTGGCCTGTACAACCACACATTACTCAGGTGATATAGCTTGTATCTAGATGTCTCCCCAAAGCATCATGAGTTAATAGATATAGCTTTTCAGAGGTGGCTGGATCTAGGGTTTGTGAATATGGATTAAGGGTATGTGATAACTAAATGGGTTTAGCATGGTTCTGGGTGTAGACAATGGAAGCCCCACCCTGAGTGTGGGTAGCACCAATCAATAGGCTTGTACACTGTGTGAACTATAAAGGAACAGAAGGAAGGCAGGCTGCTGCTGCTTTCTGTGTACCCTGCCATGGACTGTTTCTCTTCTACCATGCCCCTCTGTCATGTTGCCCTGCCCTACAGCCAGCTGACTATGGGCTGAAACATCTAAAAACTGTGAGCTGAAATAAACCTTACCTTCTTAAACTTGTGGGTGTTTGGTATTCTCAGCAATGAGAAAAGTAACTAAGAGGAAAACCCTTAAGGAATAAGGTATTAGTCATTGCATTTGTCATTGTGACAAAATGCAAGTTAAATGATAAAAGATTTATTTGGTTCACTGTTTCAGAGGTTCATGGTCACTTGGCTCCATTGTTTCTGGGCCCAGGGTGAGGCAGAACATCGTGGAGGAAGGATGTGGCAGAGGAAAGTTGCTTACCTCATGGCATCCAGGAGTAGAAAGGGTGGCAGAGTAGAGTGTTGGGAAAGGGCCAGGGACAAAATAAACCCTTCAAAGCCATTCCCCCAGTGACCGGTTTCATCTGATTAGGCTCCCCTTCCTAATAAGTCCATTTAGATAATAATTCATCAATGGATTAATCAATTTGATGAAGTTAGAGCCTACATAATCTGATCACTTTCCAAAACCTCATCAGCTGGCAACCAAGCCATCAACATCATGAGCCTTTTGGAGGACATTTAGGATGCCAACCATGGTCAGAATGATTTGGAGATAATATTATAAAAATAAAATTTAAAATATTATATTCAGCATTAAAATTATATGAAAGGACAAAAGTAAAATGTATCTCCCTCAAATCCACTGCTAGTGTTACTTTCTTGCATATTCTAGAAAAAAACTACATAGCATAAAATTCATATATAATATTTATATAATATCTAATACATATATACACACAAAACATTTTATATTCACCTAAAGTGTTCCTATTATGCATACTTTTCATACTTTGCTTTTTTCACTTGATGTATTTTGAAACAGTTTATATCTGTACATGTTAACTTACTTATTTCTCTTTATTGGATATATGGAATCCCATGATACTCTAGGAGTTAAACCAATCTTTTGCTATTAGACATTTAGACTCTTTCCGGTCTCCTACTTTTCTGATACTTCAACAGAAGCCTGTCTTCTATATCTGATATTCTGCCCTCTCATTGGATCATTCTGCTGTGTAAACTTTTAACGAAATTTTTAATCTCCTTAATATCTGTTTGAATGTGTTTCATGGATTCCATTTCTTTCCTATGCTGGGTATTCATGGTTTCCATCATTTTCCTAAGCTCTATTTTTTATCTGTATCTGCTCTAGAATCACTAAACATGTCTTTCATTTTAGTCACCATCTCTGTAGTTACCTGAGAAATCATCTCTGATTTGATTTTTTTCTAGACCCTCTTTCATCTTCTTTGTTACTTCTGCTGTTATCATCCAGAGAGTTCAGGTGGGTGACTTTTGGATTGTTCCACCTCATTGCCCTCTGGGTTTGCCTTTGGTGAGCTGGAAATCTGGGGTTGCATCTTGTTTCAGTGTCCTCTCCTTTTCTTTTCTTTTTAGTTTAATTCATGGATTGATGCTAGTAAATTGCTTATGGTAAGTATCTTTACTAGTATCTTTGCTAGTGTTTAGAACCCTTAGGAAAGGACTACTCCTCAGAGGTGTCTTCCAGCTATAGTTGGTTTTTGGGTTTTGAGTCTGTTGCAACATCCTACCTCTTTATTAGGAATGAGAATTTATTGGGGATGAAAAGTTGCTGTCTATCTGGCCTACCCTCCTGGTCTTTGGTACTGACCTATGGTATTGTTTATGACCCTTAGGTGATCTCAGTCTTGGTATACCAGGAAGAATAGCTAATTAGAACAATTATGTCACCTTGGCTAAAGTAGTACAATCAGCAACAACAATCGCATCAAACACAGACTAAAAAATGATACTGTCATAACTATTAATTTGTCACCTTTAACTGTATGAACTGGATTTGTGGTTATATAACAAAATCTAAAACAAACCAGAAAAATGTTTGCAGTACATAAGCCCTCAGTGTAGTGATTTTACCCTTAGGGGAGAAAATTTAAAAAGAGGTAGGGGAAAAATAAAGAAAAAGAAGGAGGAGGAGGAGGAACAGGAAGAAGAAGAAGAAAAGATTAGAAGCAAGGCTAGGGGACAAAGGAAGATTATGCAAACTTTGGGAAACTGTTGAACAAGATAGGAGGTAAAGAGAGAAGGAAGAAAAACCAAGGATGGAACAAATCAACAATAATAACAAAAAAAACCAAAACAAAACTAGAAACCATGTTCACACTCATAAAAATAAGAGCAAACAAGAAAAAACAAAACAAAAACAAAGAAAGAAAAGAAAAAAATGTGCACCTCAAGGCATATCTCTGCTGTCACTGGTAGACAATGGGGGCAACATACAAACCTGAGTGGATTATCCCATCAAATCAGCTGTAACTTTATATCTTGGTAGTGGATAATCCCAGCAAGCTTGCATGTTTAGCTTCTCTGAAGTTCAGGCTGGTTTCTGGCTGTGAGGCTAGAACTGGGCCTGTGAAGCCTGCAACAGTCCACATGCCCACCAGCCCCACAGGCTCAAAGTGGACTTCTGACCTCCTTCTGATTTGAACTGTGACACTACACTGGAAGCCACTAGAAGGAGTGGGCCTGTAGCTGTTCTGAGTTTTGAGCTCAGTTGGCCCCTCTCCAAGATGGCTACCAGTCGATCATTCTCTCCTGGGAACATCCAAGCCCCAACAACTCACCAACCATTACAGTCCACTGAGTCCACTGCTCTGCTCCACTGGTGAATTTCTCCATGGAAGTCTCTGGGGTCACCAGGGTCACTGGTAGTCACAGTTTGTGGGCAGGTTTGAGCTGTCCTTCCCACACAGTGCATCCAGGCTCAGGTGGAGGCGACACCTTTTACCTCCTTCTTTGTTCTCTCTTAGCTTTCCCCATGGGCAAAAATTCTTGCTTCAGATCCTGCCTGGATCCTGGGGACCCATTTCCCTCCTTCTTCTCTTCCTCACATTACTTTATTTCAGTGCCTGGACACCAAACCTCAGAGAGGCCCTTTATTGGCTGTTCACCCTTCCATCATCTTCCCAGAAGTCCTCTTTTCTGATACTTCAATAAGTGTCTTTTTATATCAGTCTTGGTATATTGGCTGGGTAAGGAGAATGGAATGGAATCACTGGACTGTGTCCAGTTTGGGTCACTGTGAGCTAAAAACAATGGTGCAGAGGTTGGCCTGGTAAGTTTCTTGCCTTCACCAAACTTACCTTATGATGGTGGCTGATGCTGAATGGGCAGCACATTGGGAAACGCATAACTTGCTGACACAAAATGCAATTCCCTCTGTGAAAAGAGTAATAGAATGATATACGAATTAGCCTCTGCAGTACCCACCTACAACGCTAACCATTGAGCTGGAGAAAGGCCTCCTTCTGCTTTACACCGCTGGATAGATGACAAGGACTGTAAAGTTGCTGGAACAGAACTCTGAGGAATGCAGACCTTGAATGGCAGCTATGGACCCAGCTTCACTTGAGGAACTTATTGCCAAGACAATAGATCTTTTGATAATTTCCTCTGGCTCTGCAGTTAAGATCCATTTCAGAGCTTCTGTGTTCTATTTGTATTTCCTGTGGAGAGCAGTTCAGTTGGCTGAATTTTACTGAATTATGCGTGACTCTGCTTCCAGGTTTCCTAAAATGAGAAATTGAGGAAAAAATTATATTAATGACCTTCTTTCTTCCTGAGGGTTCAATCAAATGATAGGAAAGCAATCTGCATAGTAATTATAGCACCTCTCCAAGTGAATCCCTGCGCTTCAGTGGAGAAGAGCATGGAAGTCCTATCTATAATGAAATTCAGGTCCATTTGCTTTTAAATCATAGAGAGGTTAATTCAGGCTGTGCAGTCACAATCGGCAGTAACATAATAAATAACATACTGGCCTTTGGGCAGCTCACACTCTTCTCCTCAACTGTGGAGGGTCACAGGAAATAAACTATCACCTGGACAAGGCTTGTGCTGACAGGGAACTCAATCTGTGACTGTGGGGTAAGTACTCTATGAGGGTACCACTGATCATTCTGAATTATGAATGAAAGTCCTGCCTTTTCCAGCATGTGGACAGAAAATATAATGGGCAGAGTTCTTACCCCAACTCTTCAAATCAAAGAATTAATTATAAGACTAGTAGATGATACCGATGCTGATGGGTCATACTTTCAGAGAGTGAGAGGTACTTAGGGGCAAAGGACATATTCCTAAATTTTGGAGAATGCCTACCTACAGAACTCTGTTGGTACTTTTGTTACCATAATGTGATACTTGGGGGATTTATGTAATAATCTAGCATGGCATTCCTCATATTCTTATTGATTGCTCCAGTTAAATTATATGAGTCTTTACTTTCTCAGATTAAATAATTTTTACTTTTAAAGTAAAAATAAATCATTCAATTCTCAGTGTTCTAATAGTAACAAAGAAAATTTAGACCTGAACCAAACCTTTGAACAAGTAGACCTGGAAGATATATACAGAATGTTCCAACATGCAACAACAGAATACACATTCTTCTCAGTAGCACATGGGACATTTTCCAAAATAGACCACATACTAGCACTTAGAACATGCTTAAGTAAATGCAAAGGAGTTGAAATTATTCCATGCATATTATCAGATCATAATACATTGAATTATGAATTAATGGCAAAATAAATCACAAAAGCTACATAAACACATGGAAGTTACATGAAACCCTCCTGAAAAGCCAGTGGGTCACAAATGAAATTAAAGAAGATATTAGACAGTTTTTACAATTAAATGATGATTCCAACACAACATACCAGAATTTATGGGATGCAATGAAAGCAGTCCTCTGAGGGAAATTTATAGCTGTGGATTCTCACATCAGAAAAACATAGCAAACTCAGATAACCTAATGTGGAAATTCAAGCTTCCAGAAAAAGACCAAAATAAACCCAAAACACATACAAAGGAAGAAATTATAAAAAGCAGGAATTAATGTAATGGAGATGAGAAAACAATGCAAAGAATCAATGAATCCAAGAATTGGTTCTTGAAAGATTAAATAAAATAGAGAAATCCTTAGCCAGACTTCTCAAAAAAGGAAAAAGGCTTAAATCTATCCAGTTATGAATAAAAAGGAAAAATCCCAATGGATCCTGCAAATATTCAGCACATCACCACTACCTAGTTCCAGAACCTGTACTTTAATAAGATGGAAAATGCAGAAGAAATGGACAATTCCTAGATATATACAAATTACCAAAGCTGAATCAAGAAGATATAAAAATTCTAAATAATCCAGTATCAGTGATTGAAATTGAACAAGTAATTTAAAAATTACCAACAAAGAAAAGTCCAGGTCCTAAATAATTCACTCTTAAATCCTACAAGAACTTTAGAGAAGATTTAATATCACTATTCCTCAAATTCTTTAAATGAAATTGAAAGGCAACAAACACTCACAAACTCATTCCTGGAAGCAAGCATTACACTGATACCAAAACCAGAGGAGAGCCAAAACAAAAGGGAGAACTACAGGTGCATCTCTTTAATGAACATAGATGCAAAGATTCTCAATAAGATAATAGCAAACAGAGTGCAGCAAATCACCAGGAAGATTATACACCATTAACAAGAAGGATTCATTCCAGAGATACAGGGATGGTTCAACATATGCAAATCAATAAATGTTAACATTAACAGAACCAAGGACAAAAACTACACAATCATCTTAATAGATACATGAAAAGTATTTGACAACGTGCAGCACCCACTCATGATTTAAAAGAAAAAACCCTACAGAAAATGGGAACAGAAGGTCTTTATTTCAACCTGATAAAAGCATGTATAACAAAACACCAGATAACATCATACTTAATGGTCAAAATTGAAAGCTTGTACTCTAAAATTAGGAACAAGACAAGGATGTCTACTATCACCACTCCTATTCATATTGTTCTGGGGACATTAGCCAGAGCAATTAGACAGGGGGAAAAAAATAAAAGGAATAAGGGCAGGAAAGGAAGAAGTTGAATTTTCAGTATTGGTGGATGACATGATACTCTACATAAAAGAAACCAAAAATTCCACCAAAAGACTTCTAGATTTAATAGCCAAATTCATTAGCATAGCAGGATACAAAATCAATACTCAAAAATCAATAGCATTCCTGTACACAAATAATGAACTCACTGAGAGAGGAATTAGGGAAACAACACCTCTCAAAATAGCATCAAGAAAAATGAAATACTCAGGAATTACTCTAATAAAGTCATAATTACTTTTCTCATTGCTGAGACAAAATACCCAACACCCAAAGTTAAAGGAGGAAAAGTTTATTTGGCTTCCAGTTTGTGTAAGTTTCAGTTTGTAGTTGGCTGGCTCCAAGGCAGGGTGGCATGGGAGAGGAACATCACAGAGGAGAATCAGTTATGGTGAGCAGAAGACCATGAAGCAGCAACATAGTGAAAAGGCAGCAAGCAGCAAGTAAGAAGCAGTGACCACAGCAGCCTTCTTTCTGCTCCTTATATCCTATCCCAGTTACCCAACCTTAGGGCAGATAGCACTCTTTCCCAGGGTGGGGCACTGTTAATCCTAGCATTGCTCCATGAATCAATCCCAGTATCACATCCCCTAGATCCAATTTCCTCCAAAAAGCGCCACATATCACTACATGAGGCTCAGGAGACATCTGGATATAAGCCATAACAATACTCTACGTAGAAGACCTCAAAAACTCCACCAAAAGACTCCTAGATTTAATAACCAAATTCAGTAATGTAGCAGGATACAAAGTCAACACTCAAAAATCAATAGCATTTCTGTACAGTGAATATCAAATTCACTGAGAGAAATTAGGGAAACAACACCTTTCACAATAGCATTAAGAAAAATGAAATACTTAGTAATCAATCTAACAAAGGAAGGAAAAGATCTTTACATTGAAAACTATGGTACTCTGCAAAAGGAGATTGAAAAGGATATCAGAAAATAGAAAAGATAGCCCTTGTTCTTGGATAGGCAGAACAAATATACTGAAAAGAGCTAAATTCCAAAAATACTATACAGATTTAATGAAATCCTGATCAAAATATCAACAACATACCTCACAGAACTAGAGAAAACAATCCTAAAATTCATCTGGAACCAGACGAAATCTAGAATAGCAAAAGTAATTCTGAGCAAGGCAAGGCAGGGGGCATTACAATCCCTGATTTGAAATTATACTACAAAGCTACTGTGATAAAAACAGCATGATACTAGTAAAAGGAAACAGACCAGAGGATCAATGCAACAGAGCAGAAGATGCAGAAACAACTCCAGACACATTCAGCTACCTCATCTTTGATAAACACCTTCATTGGAAAAAAAGATAGCCCTTTTAATATATGGTAATTGGAAAACTGGCTTTCTACATGCCGAACTTGAAACCTAGATGCATAACTCTCACCATACCCTAAACAAAAATCAAAATGGGTCAAAGATCCAAATACTAAAACAGAAACACTAAATCTGATGAAATGTAGAAGAGGTATAACTCTTGAAGACATTGATGTAGGCAAATATTTTATGAACAAACCCCCCATCACACAGGAAATATTACAAAGAATAAACAACTGGGACCTCATCTTATTAAAAAGCGTTTGCACAGCAAAATAAACCAACACAGAGCAGAGAGAAAACCTACAGAATGGGAAAACAATTTTTTACCAGCTATTCCTAAGACAAGGACTAATTTGTAGAATATATAACAAAGTCAACAAAATCAGATCCCCCAAATTTAAAGACCCAATCCTAAACTGGGCACCTGAAATGAATAGACACTTCTCAGGTAAAGAAGTACAAACAGCAAATAAATATATGAAAAAAAAATGTTTAACATCACTGGTCATTCGAGAGATACACATTAAAATGACACTTACTCCAGAAAGAATCACTACCATTTAAAAAAAAAAAATCAACCAATAACAAATGCTTGTGAGGCTGTGGGGCAAAAGGAACCCTTCACTGTGGTGGGAATGTAAAAGGAGGCTTCTTTTTTCTGATAAATGCTCTGGCCCCAGAAAGATTTCAGAGAATTCCTTTTTCCCCCCAGATCCCTAATACAACTCTTGCCTATATGAGCTTGCAGTTCTGCGCTATGCAAAGCTTTGTGGTGGATAGGATCAATCCTGGATTTCACCCTGTATTACCTATCCTCTCTCCCTCTCCCTCTCCCTCTCCCTCTCCCTCTTCCCTCTCTCTGTCTCTCTCTCTGTCTCTCTCTCTCTCTCTCTC
>NW_022900945.1:47596572-47636084 GCF_012274545.1 Fukomys damarensis | reverse complement strand
CAGCACACTCATTTCCATCTCCTTTTCAGAGAGTTGGGTTATTTCCAAACTTTTACATGATGTACTATTTTCCTGTGGCTGCTGTAATAAATGACAACAAACTTGGTGACATTAGCAACAGAAATTTATTTTTACAATTCTGGAAGCCAGAAGTCTGAAGTATGTATCACTGGACCAAAACCAAGGTGTCAGCAGGACCACACTTCCTACACTGGTTCTAAGGAGCAATTTGTTGCTCATAATTCCTGGTTTCTGATGGCTACTGGCATTCCTGGGCTGTGGCCATCATTGTCCCAATCTTGAAGGTCAGCAGCTTCAAATGTCTTTGCTATGTTTTGTTGTGTAATTGACATATTCATGAGTCAACAGAACACATCCAAGAGGAACCTGAAGTTTGGAAATGGAGAAATAAAATGTTTAAATTCAGAAGAAGAGTGAGACTAACGAGAATATAGTGTTGCTCGATAAATAGGGCCAGGGTAAATTGGGAGACAGAGGGGACAGGAGAGTAGTATGTTAGCTGAGGATAAAGGATAACTGGTTACACAATGATAACCATTAAGACTGCAAATGATAAAACTAGCAGGGAGGACTGCTGTCTATTCTTCAGTTTCAAGCATAGTTTACTTTCCATAATAAAAAAGACCACTTCATGGAACATTTTCTTCATTTTTCAATTGGGTGTGAAGGCAGTCTCTCCTCTGACATACAGTGTGACTTCTGTAGTTTCCAGAAGAGAGTCTGAGAATTTTTGAGTCTCATTTACCAAAGACCTGGACTAAGAGTAGCTGGGACTCTCCTAGTGATCTATGCTGCTTTCAAACCAGCACTACTCTATGTTCCTGCCATCTGACTATTTCATTCTGGGCACTTTCTCATCGCTAACCCCACCAAAACCTTAAATTTTTCCTTCCTTTCTTCCAAAACTGAGCCATTGTCTTAGATTATATCCATATGGACAAACCCTGTCAGGCTTCATGGTGCCACTGTGACCTTCATTAAACCCAGTGGAGCCTTCATAGTCCTTAACTTCCTTTCTGTATCTCTGGAACTTGACCCTGTTGGCCATTCACTCATCTGAAAGTCTCTTCACCTCTCTTGTAGGACTTCAGTCTCTCTGGGTGCTTATTCTTTACCTCCTTCGTGACCTTTCTTATTCTAAAAGTTTTGGTAATCTGTCAAGTTCCTCTCCTCAAATTGCTTTTTTGGCTTGCCTATAGATGACTTCAACCACTCCCATGGTTTCAGCTACTTTCGATGTGCTGAGGACTCCCAAATAATGCCTCTCCAGCCCAACTCTCTCCCATGAGTCCCAGACACATATATACAATTTTAACTGCATATTTTTATACCTTCATATTCTTCCAACACTTCAGTTTCACACCATTCAAACTAACTCACCACCCACCATCCAGGGTATCCCCGATACTGTATATTATCTTTTATTTTCATTGATTTAAGTTCTTCCCATCTTCATTCCTCTGAAACTTTGAATTGTTATTTTGAATTCTTACTTGTGAAAATAACATTTTATTGAAGTGGAAAATACAGAAAAATCTATAAATCTCGTGTGCAGCTTGATGAATTATCAGCAAATGAGCACACCCAATTTACCATCTGTGTCTAGAAGTAGAGCATTCATTATCTCTCAAAGGCTTACCAGGTATGCGGGTCCAGTTGCTAGCACCTCTCCCTTCTCAAAGGTAACCTCACATCACAAATTAGTTTTGTCTGTTTTCCAACTTTGTAAAAATGGAATTAAAAATATCAACAACATTCTTCATAGAGCTAGAGAAAACGCTTTTTAAAACTTTCCCAAATTCATATGGAACCGGGAAACACCCAGAATAGCCAAACCAATCCTGAGTAAAAACAGCAAAATGAGAAGCATCACAGACTTCAGGTTATACTACAAAACTATAGTATCAAAAATAAAACTGGCACAAACATAGACACATAGACCAATGGAAGAAAATAAAAACACAGAAACAACCCAACACATCTAAAGCCATCTGTTTGTTTTTTTTGTTTGTTTTGTTTTGTTTTTTGGTACCGGGAATCGAACTCCATTTCTTGCGCTTGAGAGGCAGGCAGCAGAACCACTGAGCCAAATCCCCAGCCCCATCTGCTTTTTGTTTTTTACAAAGGATCCAAAAACATATATTGGATAATAATCTCTGTCTATTAAAAATGGTGCTTAGAAAACTGGATATCCACATGTAGAAGACTGAAACTAGACCCCTATTCTCCTTGAACTAAAAGCAAGTCAAATTCAATCAAAGAGAAAGATATAAAAAGAGGAACATTGAAACTGCTGGAAGATAACACAGGAGAAACACTTGAAGACACAGACATAGGCAAAGTTTTCCTGAACAGAGCACCAATAGCATAAGAATCAAACTTGGGATTACATGAAATTAAAAAGTTTCTGGACAGCACAGAAAAAGCAGAGTGAAGAGAAAATCTATAATAGAATGGAGGCAGGGGGGGGGGATTATCAGCTACTCTTCAGGCAGAGGAATAATATCTAGAATGTAGAAAGAACTAAAAATAAAAAATTAACCGCCAGAAAACAAATGTCCCAATCAAAAAATGGCAAATGATCTAAAAAGATGCTTCTCAAAAGAAGAAATAAAAATAGCCAATAAGCACATGAAACAATGCTCAATGCTTTTAGCCATTACAGAAATACAATTAAAGCAATTCTGAGATTTCACCCTCCCTACCTGAGTCAGAAGGGATATTAACAAGAACGCAAAAAGCAACAAATGCTGACAAGCATGTGGGAAAAGGAAACTTTCTACATTGTTGGTGGGGATGTAAATTAGTACAACCACTATGGAAATCAGTATGGAGATTCCTCAAAAACAAAAGGTAGGAATTCTACTTAACCCAGCTATACCTGTCATGGGTATCCTCCTGAAAGAATTGCAGACATCATACTATCATGATTCGTGAATGCTCAAGTTTACAGTAGCACAATTCACAATAGCCAAGCTCTGGAAACAGCCTAGATGCCTGTCAACACATGAAAGGAGAAACAAAATGTGGTATATATTCACAATGAAATATTATTCAGGCATATGGAGGACAGAAATCATTTGTCATCTGACAAAAAATGGATGGAGTTTGAGCCTGTAATATAAGTGAACCAAGTCAGACACAGAAGGATAAATTTCACATTCTGCTACAGGAAAAACTTACAATATAAATAAATGAATAATATAAAGAAGAGATGGTAGGAAACAAGAAGGCCAATTTTGGAGTTGGAGAAGGAGACTAGGGGAAGAGAGGAGGTAATGGAGAAGAAGATAAAAGAATAAACAATGACCAACATGTATTACATGCATGTACCAATTCTCCCCCAAAATCACTGTTTTGTATTGCGAGTATATGCTAATATAAATACAATTGTAAAGAAAAATAAAAATTACTTCATAGAGTATATATTCGTGTCTGGCTTATTTTGCTCACCATGGTGAGTGAGAGATTTGAGCTCTAACTGGTTTACTCTGTGAATACTGCATCTTTCTTTTGCCTTTTCCCTAACTGGTGGACTTTTATTTGGGTTGTTACTGATTCAGAAACACCATGGATGCTACATGATTGTTCTGGTACTTATCTTTTGGCACATAAACCTCTGCAAGCTTCTATCTTTTGGTCTGTCATTTTTAATGCTTTAATTAATGATTCCATCAAATCCATGAGTCACACAAATACATTAGCCAGTAAAGTAAAAATTCTTGATATGTTGTGATAATTGGCCAAAGCTAATGAAGTTAAATTTAACAGGGGTGAATGTAAAATTTTCCATTTGGCTTTAACAAATGTGTAATTACACACAATATTATCAGTTAAAAATGAAAAAGTTCTAAATAGCTAATAATATGGGAAATGTTGAATAAATAATTACACATCTTCTGAGTGAAGTACTAAGTTATATCTTATAATGAGAATCTTGGTCATTTAATCAAAAGAAAAATATTTATGATACCTTACATAAAAATTACCAATGTATGTATACACAATGATTATAACCTAATCATATATATACACTTCAAAACTTTGGTAAAAATTTAAAAGTACTGGAATAGTGGATTGGAAATAAATTTATTTTCAATATTATTTTTCATATTTTATGGTATTATTTCAAGGAAAATTTAAAATAGATTTATTTAAAAATTGTTGGACAAGCATGGGACATGTATGAGTAGGGAGAGGGAAACAGAACTGCGAAAACAAGATACTTAACCTGTCTAGGTTCACTTGGGAATAGCAATGCATGGATCTCACAGATGACAATGGAAATTAAAATCTGGAAGAGCCCAATCAATATTTAAAATCTCTCCTTGCTGTGGGGGATTTAGCTCAGTGGTTCCGTCGCCTGCCTTGCAAGCGCAAGGACCCGAGTTCGATCCCTGGCACAAACAAACAAACAAAAAACCACAATAAATACATGTGGAGAGATAAAAAATCTCTCCCTGCTGGTACTGGGGAGGGGATAAAGGGCAGCACGAGTGAGATATAGGAAGTGCCCATGTGCTAAACATCATGAGGAAAATGTGGATGTCATGTTTATGATAGGGTCTTTTTTTCTCCTAGCCAGTGCCAAACAAACCAACCAAGTCTCTCCATGGCGTGATTACTGTGGAGAGAGAGATACAGGATACAGAACAACAGACTGGCGATGACAGGCAGGGCAGAAAAGACTGCAGTTCCTGCTAGAGCAGCTTTTGCAGCTATAGAGCAAGTCTGTTGTGCAAGAGCAGTAAAGAAGAGCTTGCTAGACAAGAGTCCTGGCAGCAGAGACCCTGGTGAGTAGATTCTCCATTCATCGCTGGAGTTTCCTCTCCAGAGATGTACCTCGAGATGGGTGTTCTGGGAGACTTTCAGCCTTGAACATTTGTAACCTATAGGTTTAATGTTTGCTGTATCTTTTCTCTGTAACTAAATCCCTTTCTACATGTTACACCCATAGATGGGTACTATGGTTGGGCAAGACATTACTTGCCCAATTTAGCAAAAAGTCCTACCAGTTCTTGTTCTAAAACAGTGAGCAGCCTTAAACTCGTAATCCTCAGCCCTCTTATAGAGGATTTTGTGACTTTGAACTTAATCCTATTATTTATCTGGCTGTATGAATTTCTGTCTCTGTCCATTGTGTCTGTAGTATAATGATGTGTGTGTGTGTAATATAACAAACACACAGCAGTGTTCTTTAAATAAGAGTATAGTTTAACAATGTGTTAAACAAAGCCCTGTGTATCCCACCTGTGTCAAGACACAATACCTTCAAACATCCCTGCCTTATTGTTATCCCACTGCCTCCTTAAGGCTATTATTCTCTTAGTTTTTATAGCATTACTCCATTATTCTTCTTTATATTTTTATTCCAAAATTATTTATTTTTGCTTTTTAAATTTTTACGTAAATTATAACATGTATTGTGTGTCCTGTACTATTTGGTTCTTTGCACTCAGTATTATGTATTTAAGATTAATTTTCTATGTATTGTGTAGCTGTACTTCTTTTCTCTATTTCTTGTAGTACTGTATAGTATTTCATAGTATGAATATATCATAATTTGTTATTTATTCCATTCTCGGTGGACATTTAGGTTGTTTCTAGTTTGAAGTTTTTATTATTCAATATGTACTGCTATAAACATTCCTAACTATGCATATTGGCGCATGTGAGCATATGTTTTATGAGTGTATATAACTTAGGGACAAATTGGTCCTAAATCATGCATATCATATTTCACCAATGATGTCAATCTATTTTGTGTTTGTGCCAATTTATATTTTCATCAGTAATATATCTGTGATGGTTGAGCGATTGTGTCACCTTGAGAAGTTTGGCCAAGAGAAGCTTAGCTAAATCGGCTCAGCAATTCCACACCTAAGGGCATGAGAGATTCGGCGTAGAACTGCTCCTTGCCTGATTGTTATAAAGGGGAAATAAGGAAGGATGCAGCTGCTTCTGTTCCTTTGAGGGAGCTCCAGTCTTTGCCTTGGAAGTCACCTCCTGCCTTTTGGTGCAGGCTCTTCAGCTTTCCAGTGCAGACCCATCAGCCACCTGATACAGACCCCAAAGAACACTGCAGTGAGCTCCAGAACTTCAACTGAATCCTCCAGTCTCCAGTGTGCAGACAGACCCTCTGCACGCTTCCTTATCTGACCCCGTGGGTGGCTACTGTAAGCCAACCTTGTCAATTCTCATATATATCTATATATCTTGTGTTAATCTAGTTTTCTAGTAAATACTGACTGATACAATATCAGAGCTCTTCATTTTCTAAGTCCTTGTCTATTGCTCTGATGCTCTAGTGGAAACACAGTGGTACCCCAGGGTGGTTTGAACGTACATTTCCTTGGAACTACTGCAGAGGCAAGAAGTTGAGAACTTTTGTCATGCTCACTGTTTTTAGAATTTCTTTCGTACAGTGCTGTTCAGATGTGCTCTCCATTTTGCACTGTTACATATTTGTGTTTTCTTTTTGACTCATTGGCTTGTTAGAATTTTTTACATATTCTGAATTTATACAGCTACACAACACATAGGAAACCTCTAGTTCTACATTGGGGCTTGGCTTCTCTCTCTTATGGGTACATTGTAATGAAAGGAAGTTAGCAAGTTTAATTAGTCAGTTTTTCAATTTTTTTAATGACAAGTACTTTGGGTATCTTGTTAAATAAATCTTTCCAGGTCTAGAATTTACAAAATTACTCTCCTATATTATCTGCTGGATGTTTTATTGTTTTTATTTTTCCATGTGACCTACAATCCATCTGGCAATGATTTCTAATTTTATGTTATTAGAATTATAACTGACATGTAATAATTATAAATAGTTATGGGGTACAATGTGACATTTCTATGCATGTATACAACATGTAACGATCAGATCAAGGTAACAAGCATAGTCATAATGTCTTAGGAACATTCAAAACCCTCTCTACTAGCTATTTCATAGTATACAATTGATTGTTGTCTACCATCTTTATCCTACTGTGCTATAGAATATCAAAAGTTCATTTGCCTATCCAACTGCAACTCTGTATTTATTAACCATCTTCTTTCCAGCCTTCCTTTCCCATATTCTGTCAATCACTAGTCTACTCTACTTTTATGAAATCATCTTTTTAAAACCTCTAAACTTAAATGAGAACAAGCAGTATTTGTTGCTTTGTACCTGACTTATTTCACTTAACATAGTGTCTTTCAGGCTGATAAGTGTTGCCTCAAATGTCAGGATTCCATTCTTTCTTAGGATTGAATCATACTCTGTTGGGTATAGATGCCACATTTTCTTTATCCACTCATCTGTTGAGCTATGAGTGATTTCCATCAAGCCAATCAAGCAAGACCCCAAGGCTAATCAAGATGACATGTCTCCCAAATCCTTAGACGGAGAAGTGATGTACCAGATTTTAAAATATCAGAAAGAATTTATATATAACAACATGTACACATGCAGCATATATACACACAAACGATACTGTCATATTTATTTAACAAGAACAAAAAACGGAAATCCTTTACAAAAAGAAAAAGATATGGTGGTGAAGGTGACTGACTGTTCCTGGGAGAGGGCAGGCAAAAGAAATCTGAAGGACTGGCTGTTAAGAGAACTTGGGGGTGTAATAACTGGTAGGTGAAGCAGACATCTGTTATTTTTCCTGTCTGGAGCAGTATTATTCTTCTGAAAGCCTTCCTAGAATATGCTTCGTGAGCTCAGGATCTTATCTATCTTGTTTATTACTCTATATTTTCCAAATTTAACACAATGCCTAGCACAAAAGGAGCATTTGATAAATATTAGTTGAATGAATGAGCAAATGAATGAAATTCTCCTACTGTTGTACTTCACATGGGAGCTACCATCTTTTCATAGCTTGCCTGCACAGTTTTAATGATAATGATGATAACATGAGCTACATGCTTACTGTGTGCTAGACAGGATGCTAATGATTCACATTTATCATCTCATTTGTTCCTTGCAACCACCATGTAAGGAAGGAGCAACTTTTACCCCCATGTTATAAACGCAGAATCCAAAGACACAGAAGAGTTTAGTAACTTGCACAGTCTGGTCAGTGTGGGAGTTGGAATTTGAAACCAAATTGTTAGACCATAAAGCTTATGTCCATGTCTTCATTAGAATGACATGGTGTTAGATGTGAGCATGGCCTCCTAAGCCTCCAAGCTGATCCAGCCATGACAGTAGCTAACGATTATTGATTGCTTACCATGTAGTAGGTACTGAACACAAATTTTAATAGTTTATATCACTTAACCATAACATAAAACCTGAAGGAGGTACCATTGCTACCCTCCTTTTGCAGATGAGGAAACTGAAGTAAAAAGCCTAAGTAACAGGTCCTTGATCATTCGGTCAGTACGCAAATTCAAGAGGTTTGATTTCAGAACCCTCACTCTTTCACCCACTGTGCTATCTGCCTCTCCTAGGACCCTTTATCCCTCACTTCAGAGAGGAGCAACTCAAATAAATGATGCCAATCGGTGCCTTTCCCTAGAACTATGACCTTGAAGCTGTTCATTTTTGATGAGGAAGATGTGATGCTACGAGCCAGTGACAGCCACGACCTACATGGGGTGATACAGGCCATTTGCAGTAGAAAATGAAGCTGTTTGACAGAAATCCAAGAGATAAAGGTGACTCTTTGCAGCCCTTTCACTCACCTCTGAGCTCTTCCTTTTGCTATGCGAACCTTCCAATTAATTATTTTCTGCTACTCTCCTTTTTATTCTGCCTAATCTAGCTAGTTCAAACTGTTCAATGTTTTGTTTTGCTTTTGCAGTGCTGGGGATGGAATTCAGAGCCTTGCACATCCTGCGCGGGTGCTCTACAGCTGAGCTGCCCCTGCAGCCGTAAACCGGTTCTTGTTACAGGCGACCAAAATAGTCTTAGCTAATATGGAAGCCTAGGGTGCTCTCTCAGCGTTTATGAGAAAGCATTACAGTATTAGGTGTTTATCACACACTGTATTTCCTGACTTTCCATATGATGTGAATGAAGATGATGAGTTTTATAAAGCGTTTTCTGTGCGTTCATAAGTGAATAAATCAAATCTCATTTTGTCAAGGGCTGTAATATCTTGAATACATCTTTCCACAGGGTAGAAACAGGGTGGCTTGATACATACTCTTCTAAATTGTTTTTTAACCTGCTTATCTAATATGTCAAATTGCAGTCTCTTTGGTCATGAGCCCTGGCTTCCATGCGTAGATATTAAAGTTATATTTCTTCATTGAGTTTTGAGACTTACTTTCTCTACAGCTCTCTGAATCTGTTTCTGTATCTACAAACACCAAGGAACCTTTAGGATTTTTTTTTTAACTCTAAGCTTTGTCTAAAACTAAGTCTAATATTAATTTTAAAAGGGATTGGAGGTCATTTTCTTCCTTACTGATGATGTTGGCTTGGGTGAGGTGTTACCTTTCCTTTCCAAGGTAATTTTTCTTCCTTAGTTCACTTCTTCTGTGTGTAATGTCCTATTTCCTCCAGAGTGTTCTGCAGGAACTAGCCCTTGGCGCACTGCTAAAAATAAAAAGACTCACTGATAAAAACCATAGGCTCGGTCTTCATGGGAGATTCCAGGATATGTTACGAACTTTAAAACCTTGAGCGACTTTTCTAGTAAAGAAACTCATATAACTTATTTTCCCTTAAATAATTACCAAACATATTCAGTCACAGAACACTTTTTGGCAAAACACATATTGATAACACATTTGAGAACTGCTAGCTTAACACCTTCCCTTTAGTTTATGCGATAGAGTAGATGTCATAATGGCCTTTGTGTGAACTTATTTAAAATGCAATGATATTATCTTTCTGGATACAGTTTTTTGAGACTTGAAAAGTGATTGTTAGATTATAATTTGCTGAAAAGACTAGATATCAGCACATTACTTCTTTTCCTAAACTCTAAAGCTATAAAGATTCCTTTCAGTTGACCAGAAGAGGGAAGCAGAGGACCTGAGATGGCTTGTGAAATCCCTATAAGCGACTTGGGAGCAAACCTCAGAAGGTGAGGCAACAGGTCTAGAAATATGCCTTGGAAAGATCATCTTTCAAGCAGAGTGATCCATTCACATTTCAACCACCTCATCTTCAGAAGGTGAAGCCCTCCTGTTGGAAGTCATCACTTGACACTATACATTTCCCAGAGCTTCCACAGGACCATGTTTCCTTACGTGTGAGAAGCACCATGAACCATCAGGAGAGAGCTGATGGAGACATCAGGAACCAGTGAAGCAGTCATCAAAGGTACAAACTTGCAGGTCACAGCAACAATCCCAATAGCTAGAGCCTTGTCACAGCTGTGCATTTGTACTCTTTGATCCCTGCAAGCAGCCGCTGAAGTTTCACCTGACATTAGTCGCAGGTGGCCTTAGAACGGCAGGGCCATTATCACCTATGTTGTTTATTTTCAGTAATACAGTATTTGAGGGACAAAAGGTTGGGCTTGGGCCAAATATTTTCATCACAAAATCTTGTCCTGGCAGAGTTGTGCCCTTGCCCACTGAGTCCACAAGCAGACATCAAGCTCAAAGGAGAGAGCGAGGCAAATGCACACACTTTACTATGTTTTGCCCATAAACACAATTCTAGGTCACTGAGAACCTGGGACCTGTTTAACCGAAATGTAAAATTAAATATTAATTACAGCCCCAGTGGCCTTCTTAGCACTTTTCTTCATAAGCTCATTACACCTTCTCAGGCTTTTGTATTTTAACCTTCTGATAGCAAGAAAAGATGAATGGAAGGAAAAGCATGGCAATTAAAGCACTGAGAGATGAGTTTCTCCTTACAACCTGGAGCAGAGATAGGGTAAAAGAGCTTCCTCAGCACACCAGAGGTGTAAAATAGAAATTCCCAAGACATAAAAACCCACGAAAATGATGTAGCCAATAAAATACCTATGAACTTGACTCGTCCTCATTACTCCTTTTTATCACTCTTCCTTGGATGTGTGGGTGGGAATTAATGAGAGAGAAGGGAGTGAGGTAAGGAAAATGGACTGAGGAACCTAGAAGTCATCCTCTTATTACTCTGCAGTGGATTGACTAATGGTCAACTTGTAAGGCCCAGCGAACTGAATCAGCGTGGCCTAGGCCTGGAGGAACCACCTGAAGATTGTTACCAATAGCCATAGAAAAAGAACCGGAGGGGAAAAGCGAGGCTTGTTGATTTTCTAGAATCTTGCTGCAGGTGGTTTTCCTGATGAGAACTAGGCTGTTTTCATTGGAAGGGGATCTTGGGGCCTCACTGTCACTGGGAATGGCTACTGTTTTCATCAGGGGAGCTCTGATCTTTACCATGAGCATCACTTCCTGGCTCCAATGTAGATTCCTCAGCTTGGTGGCACAAATCCTTCATCTCGCCACCATAGGTTTTCTGGCTTCCATCACTGGCCTTTGGGACTTGCAGGTTCAGAATCTCAATACGGACAAGCATGAGACATTGCCGTGGGCTGTAGGCCCCTGGCTGGACTCAAGGAGGACGCTGTCTTGGACTCTAAGCCTTTTGCTGGACCTGTGTGGGAAACTGCTGGGATCTAGGCCCTCAGCTGAATCCTTTGGGTTTCTAGTGTGTGGTTAATCTCTTGCACTCCTTTGCATTTGACTTTTTGGGTAATTATCAGAGAATAATCTTAGAAATCATGTGTCCTGTATTAAATGTATTCCCTTGCCAAATCCTGCTGACTACAGCATCCTCCTTCTCTCTCCTCCCATTTGTCTTTTCCATTCTTTTTGAACCAGAGATTGAACTCAGGGCCTTGTGCTTGCAAGGCAGGCGTGGTGCCACTGAGCTACATACCTGTCCCCATTCTATCCTTCTATTGTGTCACTACCCATCAGAACTCCTAAACGTAAACTTTAGAGTCACCAAGTACCAGCACCCATCCTGTGTTGTGTTGCACTTTCTACTACTTAAGTCCTGGTGGTTCTGTAACGATGACAGAGAGGTTTTGGTGTTATCTAATCAAGTTACCTTTTTCATCCCCACAAAGAACCCCGCCTCTTTCAAGTGTCCTGATACGTCATCAGTTTTCCATGAGATTTCTATACAAGGTAAGAAAGAGCAGCAAATGAGAATCAGTGTATGATGTTATTAATAGCTGAACCAAATTTCTGGTAAAAGATGAGTTTGTGCACATGGTTTAAGCCTCAATGTCTCCCTTGGAGCTTTTACTTCTCTTCAAATTGGAATGTTAGGCATTGGTGGATAGATTATGTACTATGTGCAGAAAAAGAAAAGAGATCGTGTGTCTGCTTACCACAGATTTAAGGAGCGCGAAGTGAAAAGAACAGAACTTGGGCCTTGCATTTCAATACAATGACCCTGCCCACCAATAACAGGATCCCAGTCAAAACTTTGGACTGTGACCAGTCCATTTACAGATTTTCTTCCCTTGGATAGGGGAAAGTAAGGAGAACTAAAGGAGATATGAACAGAGACAAAATCTTCCCTGTGTATAAAGAGGGAATTTCCCACACAGTTTTTAATGTCTGAAAATAAGTCACTACAGATTTTTAACTTCTAAGAAGGAAATCAACATTTACTGATCATCTGTTACCATCTGTTACTACTTACATTGAACTAAGTAAATTTCTTCAGATTATCTGTTAAGCTTATTAGTTGCAAGTAACAAAGCAATTTTGACTACTTAAAGTAGAAGAGGAATTTATTAAATGAAAATCTGATAATTAAGAGATTGATAGACTGGGAAAACAAGCTTATACATTTTGTAGCCAAAACCAATTCCAAAAAATCAAATTATCCCATTTTGGCTATTGGAGTTAGTTCTTGATCCCAGGGAAGTGTTAATTTCAATCACTTTCTTGTTACCTGGAATGATAAGATATTCTATGCTTAGCTTGTACGTTCTTTTTTGGGGGGCCTCAAATCAGATGTGTTCCAAAGGAGCTTTGGTTCATTTGAGTAGCAAACAGCATTTAGAAACTGTAAGCTGGGCACTAAGAGATCCCATTGCTACTGGGTTGGTCTTTTTTCTAGGCCTTTCTAATGCATAGACACAGTGTATGTATTTATTTTATATATGCATCACATACATCTTGAGCTTATACTGATCACTGTTAAATTTAAATACTACCTAAAGGTGCATGTGTAGAGAGCTTGGTCCCCATGATGGCACTACTGAGAGGAGATGGAACTTTCAGTAAATGGGGCTGGTAGAAGGCATGCAGGTCACTGGGGTATGCTCTTGAAAGGGACTGTAGGACTGTAGCCCCTTCCACTTTCTCTTTGCTCCCTGGCCTGGGATATAAACAGTTTTTCTCTCCCATGTGATTCTTGCCATTGCCATATGGCACATTCACCAGAGGCCCAGAGAAATAGGTCTGCCTGATCATGGATTGGTACCTCCAAAACTTACAGTCAGACTAAACCTTTTTTTCTTTATAAGATAATTATCTCAGGTATTTTGTTATAGTGATAGAAAACGGACTAATACAATAGTTTCTACTAAAATTAAGGACTACAGACTTTGTACATAGTCTTATTGATCTTCCACCTATATTTCCTTTAACTTATTTAAAACTTTTGGTTCTCAATGAAACTGTTATGGAATGAATTGTGTTCCCAAAATTCATATACTGAGGCTTTAACCACAATGTGAACACCGCCTGATACACAGAGCAGGGCCTGGGCAGTGGCTTAGTAGACATGTGCCCAGTGTCTTTTTCCCTGATTGGACTTGAGTGCACTTGAAGCAATAAATTGATAGATTTTTCTTTAACACCAGAACTTTTCTAAAGTCTATTGCATATATATTCCCTGCAGACTGTACTATTGCTTATAGTTAAAGCTGCTTATCCTCCTATTTGTTGAGTCGGTTGACTTTCCTAAATAGGCAATGGTTTTGTCACCCAATTATTATGAGCTGATCTTCAGTGGGGATATTTTACCCCTTTGGGCTCTCTTTGCTTTCTAAATCAGAGGTTGGCAAGGTCCTTCTGTAAAGGGCCAGGTAGTAAATAATATAGGCTTTACAGGCTACCTAGAGTTTCTGTCTCTTTTTACTTAAAAAAACCCCAAAAAACAAAAAACATTAAAACTACAAAAATCATTAAAACCCAACTCATAAACAAACAGGCCAGAAGCTGTATTTGACCCAAGGGCCTTAGCCTGCTGAACCCTGTTCTGGGTCCTGGAATGCATGTTACATCTAGGGAGTGCCTTGAGGATTTCCTGGCCTCAAACCAGTACATTTGGGCTTTGCACTCTTGCAGAGAAAAGGCTCAAGTTTTTAGATTCTAAAGGAAAAGTTCTTACTCAGATTCAGAGTCCTAGGCAGATTCAATTTTTTTAAAAAAACCATTATTCTCAGCACAAAATAATCAACATGCCAAAAAAGGTATATTTTGGACTGGCTTATTCCGGTTTTCTACAGTTGTATTTTGGAGTGGTACGTGCCATCAGACTCTTACTCTTACACAGGAACTGGAAGGCACAGGAGAAACCTCCACTGATGTTTGCATTTCAAAAGCTCCTGGGACCTTAAGGAAGTATCTTCTCTTTTGTGGAATAGTGTTGCCCAAATTGAAACTACCAAAGCCAATTAAGAACCTCGAACAAAACTGTGTTTTGACAAGACTTATTTAACCAATGTAAACATTTATATACTCTTGCAATGGATAGAAAAATTTCTGAAAAATAAAAGGGAGGTTGGGGGAGAAGTCTCTTCCTTTATAATCAACAGAAATTTTAAGCCTGTTTGTTTGTTTTAGACCTGAAGAGTGATCCCAGGGCCTCCTGCATGTTGGGCAAATACTTTACAACTGAGCTACACACAGAGCTGTAAGCCTTTTGTTTTTTATTTACATTTGCCATTATATATCTTACTTCAACTGAGGAAACTGAAGGCCCAAGCTAAACCCATGGCTCCTGGAGGATTCTGCTGATATGTCATTGTAACTGTATGGCCAGATGACCTTCAGACTGGAACTCAACTGTATTATGACTATGTACATCATGGAGAATTATTTCTTCAGTGTTCTTTCATCAGAAATTTAAGCATATCTCTAGGATAGGTATATTTCACTGTAGGAAAAACAAGTTTTGAAAGTATGTTTTTGCTTTTTATTTTTTTCAGTGCCAGGAAATGTTTGTTCCCTCACACAGGCTAGAGAGCAGACACTCTACTGCAAAGCTATATCCTCAGGCTTCCAAATGCAAGATTTTGGGTTTTTTTTTTTTTTTTTTTTTTTTGGTACTGGGGATTGAACTCAGGTCATTGTGCTTGCGAGGCAGGAACTGGAACCACTGAGCTAAATCCCCGGCCCTTCAAATGCAAGTTTTTAAAAAGGGTTAAATTGGAGAGAAATTTTAACCATAGTGATATAGGGGGAAGATATGTAACTCCCAAACCTCCTAGATATCTGAAATGCGAGTTCATGTACTCTAAAATCAAAGAATGAATTCTAGGAACAACAGAGATTAAGAGTAGGGAAATTTATTGAGAAAAAGAGCTCCTGTCTAAGAGAGACAGAAGGGGGACTGGAAAGTGGGTTGCCCACTCATCCCCTATCTTACCTTGCCCAATGTGGACTCTGCTTTTTTGAAGCCCTGCTTGCTTCAGTGTTTGTTGAACCCACTAAATACATGCTTGATCCCTGGGTATGGGGAAGAAATTTTCCCATATTTCTTTGAGAGCACTGAGACACAAATACCAAAGCACATTTCTGGTTTTCAATTTCTTTTCATCCTTGCTGAGAATTTAAAAACAACCGAAAGCACTTGCTGGACAGCATTCCAGAATTTTCAATCACATTTAAACCCTCACATTCCCCTCTTGGGCACTGTGCATTTGATCCTAATCTCAGGTAGATATGTCACCTACGGCTGACTGGCTGAGAAAGGACAGGCCTGTCTTGGGTCATTGGCTGCATGTTTGTGTCAGAAGATCTGGGCTGTTTTTGGAAAGGAGGGAACATGTCCCTGCGGTTAAAATTGTGCTTCCTTCTGCTCATGTACACTGCCCTGGGTCATGGGCCTAGGTTTCTGAGTCTGCCCCCAGATTGATTTCAGCAGGGGCTCATCCATTCTTTTTTATCATCCAGCCTCACAGAGGTAAGCCATAGGGAACTAACTCCATGCCAGTGTGCTGTGTTATTTTAACACTGAATACTCAGCGAGGATCATCAAGTCATGGAGGGTGGGCTTTTAGCAGTGAGTGATGGCCTTGCCTTAGAGAGGTTTCTGAGCAGTGTTCTGCCTAAGGACATTCATATCACGTTCCATATAATAATGGCACAGTCAACACACTAAGTATTGATGTGCTTGATGATTGCTAACACTACATTATCTTACTTGATCTTCCAAAACTTTTAAGAGATAGAACATCACACTGAGGAGTGAGAGGCTACCTTCCCCAAGGCCACAGAGGCCTGTACAGCATTAGCATCCACCTCCTACAGTTGAGCAGCAGGCACTGAATTGGCGGCCTGCAGGCTGGAGTGTGCGTAGCCTACCAGTGCTTTTAAAAATGTGACCCAATATTGCAAATGCAAGTGATTTTACAAATAAACACATGCAAACTCCTAACATCTCTTAGAAATGGACATAGCTAGCAACACTGAGCTCTCAAAGTCTCCCGTCTCCTTGAGATGCTGGCTTACCTGTTGGACAGAGCACGTTCTGTCTAGGCTCCTGTAGAATCCAGCACAGCATCCAGTGCTATTTCCTCTGTGACACCTCTTGCTCCTAAATTGCCAACCCTTGCTATTGACTAGTCATGCTGTAGTCAGAGACTGCTATCAGCACCACAAACAAACTTCTGGGCCCTTAACTTATTACTCATTAAAAGCATGATAGCATGATTTGTGTTTTTTTGGGGGGCAATCAAGGGGTTAAAACCATTTTTCATTAAAACTCACGATTCTCCACTTGGATCTACTGATACCCAATAGGCAACAAAAGGTAGAACATAACTTGACCTTCATTTTTATGTCCTTTATGTAAAACTTCTGATATAAGTATGTTACCATGAGTGATAAGATCTGGGACTGGTCTCTGGGTTCTTGTATGTAACAAATAAAGAACCAGACATGACACACAAGGCAAGGAAACATACAAAGTTTATTAAGGTCATAGCATGCATGGAGTGAGCAGGATCACTCCTGTAAGAAAGAAATGTCAGGATCCCCAAGGGCATAAGGTGTAGGGGTTTAAAGTGTTGTCCTGATTCTAGAGGGGCCCAGCATGCATGTGTCCTGGTTTGGACTTTTGGAATTTTCCAAGGCAGACTGTGTGTGTGTGTGTGTGTGTGTGTGTGTGTGTGTGTGTGTGTTTCCATTATCTCTGCCACAATGAAGTAAGCCTTAGGACAAAGGTTGGGGGGTTGGCACTGGGGTGTTGCTTGGGTTCAGGTCAATGGAGGAAACCGGCTCTGTGGCAAGTGGAGGGGAGGAGCCCCATAACCACAAGTTGTACTATCTGTATTAGATATGTTTGAAAGGGAACAGCAATGCTCAACAACTAGGCCATGCACATGGATAGATCTGACTGGAGATTTTATTCAAGGAGTGGGAGCAGAGAGAGAGGAGGAAGAAGAGGAGAACAAAGAAAGGAAGGTCCTCCTCTCTCCTGCATGGCCTCCTCTGGAGCCATGCCATTTCCAGCGGGCATCACTGATTGGCTCTGACACAGTGCTAGGAGGGTAGCCATGCAGGCACCGCTGAGCACCATCTCTCTCACACACACACACCCCTGCTATTAGATCCCCTAACTGAGCCAGTCCTTGGATGCACTCTGCAGAGGCATGGCAGGCTATAAAGGGTGGTGATTGATCCTATTATGTTCCTGATTGTATCAATAGGGATAAAGGATAGGGATTGATTTGATGAGTTGTTTTCTCAATTATGAAAATGAGAATGTCTATAAGTCACTAGAGAATCAAAGGCTGGGATGCAATGATATCAGGAAGATATAATGACCCAGAGATTGAATCAAGGGCAACCCAACAGCAAAAATAAAGATGAGAAAACACTTAAGCAAGACACAAAGACAGACTTCCAGTCCACCAATGGCAAACAGTAGGGCAAAGGAGGATGAAAATCAGATAGGGAACCTCCACGACATTCAGAACTCACAGCACAGGAAGTAAAAAAACTGATCAATCAAGCTCTAGAAAAATTCCAAACAGAAATTATTTCCCAGATCACCATAGAGATGGTGAGCAAAATGAAAGACATGATTCGAGAATCCAGAACAGAAACTGACAAAAAATAGATGAGCTTAGGAACATAATAGAAATCATGAAGGCCCAGAATAAGAAAGAAATGGAAACAATGAACACCCAACATAGGAAAGAAATGGAATCCATTAAACAGATTCAAACAGATATCCAGGCGATTAAAAACTCTATTGAAAGCATATGCAACAGAATAAAAGATTGTGAAGATAGAATCTCAGATATAGAAGATAGGCTAGCAGACGGTGACCATGAAAAGAGAGGTCTCTTAAAAACAGTAAGGGAGCATAAGAAATCGATCCAACAACTCCTAGATGATACAAAGAAGAATAACATAAGACTGACAGGAATCCATGAAGTACCAGGAGAAAATGCAAATGACTTAAAAAAGATGTTCACAGAATTAATGACAGAAAACTTCCCAGAGGGGAAGAATTAGACATACAGATAAGAGAGGCATATAGGACACCAACTAGCCACAATAAAAAAAAAAAAATCTGCACCTAGACATATAATAATCAAGATCCCAGAAACCCAACAGAAGAACCAAATACTACAAGCAGTAAGAGAAAAGAAACAAATTACATGCAAAGGAAAGCCCATCAGAATCACAGCAGACTTTTCAACACAAACCCTCAGGTCAAGGAAAGCCTAGAGTGAGGTATTTCAAATCCTAAAAGAAAACAACCTACAACCAAGACTGATGGATCCTTCAAAACTCTCTTTCAAAATGGACAGAGAAATAAGATACTTCCATGACAAAGAACACTTGAGAAACTTCGTGAATACTGAAACAGCACTACAAAGAATTTTAAACAATATCCTAGAAAAAGACAATGAAGATCATACCAGGAGGCCCAACAGAGCAAATCAAATAGCCGAGGCAAGAAACTAAAAGGAGAGGACAAAAAACAAAAAGAGTCAACAAAAGGACAATAACATGACAATAATAAGACAGTACATATCATTTATAACTATCAATGTCAATGACCTCAATTCATCAATCAAGAGAAATAGATTGGCAGAATGGATTAAGAAGCAAAATCCAACAATATGTTGCATACAAGAAACACACCTAGTGCAAAAAGAAGCCCATAGACTGAAAGTGAAAGGATGGAAAACAATTCTCCATGCAACAGGAGCATAGAAAAAAGCAGGGGTAGCAATCTTATTCACAGACAAAGCAAATTTCAAACCAAAACTGATTAAGAGAGACAAAGAAGGTCACTACATCCTTGTAAAGGGAACAATCCAAGAGGAAGAAATGACAATCATAAACATATATGCACCAAATATAAATGCCCCCAACTATAATAACCACTAATACAATTGTAGTGGGGGATCTGAATACCCCACTATCAAAAATAGACAGATCATCTAGGCAAAAATTCAACAATGACATATTAGAACTGAACCAAGCTTTTGAATGTATGGACTTATTAGATGTCTATAGAGTGTTCCACCCCACAAAATCAGACAATACATTCTTTTCAGCTGCACACGGGTCATTCTCCAAGATAGATCACATACTAGCTCACAAAACAGGTTTGAATAAATGCAAAAGAATTGAAGTTATTCCCTGTATAGTATTAGATCACAGTGCAATAAGCTGGAGATCAATAGCATAAGAAACCGTAGGAACTTCACAAACACATGGAAACTGAACAACACTCTCCTGAACAATCAATGGATCACAGAGGAAGTCAAAGAAGAAATCATACAGTTTTTACAAATAAACAAAAATGACAATACAACATACAGGAATCTATGGGACACAATGAAAGCAGTTCTATGTGGAAAATTCATAGCACTGAATGCCCACATTAGGAAAACAGAGCAAGCTCAAATAAACAACCTAACAATGACTCTTAGACTCCTAGAAGAACAAGAGCAAGAAAAACCCAAAGCTTGAACAAGAGAGGAAATTATAAAGATTAGAGCAGAAATCAATGCAATGGAAACTAAGAAAGTGATACAAAAAATAAATGGATCAAAGAGTTGGTTTTTTGAAAGAATAAATAAAATTGATAAGCCCTTAGCAAACCTTATAAAAAAAAAAAAAGAAAGAAAAGGCTCAGATTCATGAAATCAGGAATGAAAAAGGCAAAGTCACAACAGATCCCCCAGAAATCCAGAGGATCATTAATACATACTATGACAACCTGTACTCTAATAAAATGGAAAACACAGAAGAAATGGACAGATTTCTGGATACTTATGAATTATCAAAGTTGAACAAAGAAGATCAAAACATTTTAAACACCCCAATCACAATCAGTGAAATTGAAAATGTAATTAAAAACTAACCAACAAAGAAAAGCCCAGGTCCTGTTGGATTCACTGCTGAATTTTACAAGATATTTGGAGAAGATCTACTGCCATTACTCTTCAGACTTTTCACTGAAATAGAAAGAGAAGCAATACTTCCAAATTCATTCCTGGAAGCAAATATCACTTAGATTCCCAAACCTGGGAAAGATGTAATTAAAAAAGAGAACTACAGGCCAATCTCCTTAATGAATATAGATGCAAAAATCCTCAATAAGATACTAGCAAACAGAATACAGAGGTTCATCAAGAAGATCATTCATCCCTACCAAGTTGGATTTATTCAAGGGATGCAAGGATGGTTCAACATACATCAATCAATTAATGTAATACACTATATTAACAAAGTCAAGGAAAAGAACCACATGATCCTCTCGATAGATGCAGAAAAAGCATTTGACAAAATTCAACACCCATTCATGAGAAAAACTCTGCAAAAAATTTGAATAAATGGTCCATGTCTCAGTTTAATAAAGGCTATCTATGAAAAACCAATAGCCAACATCATATTGAATGGCCAAAACTGAAAACCTTCATGTTAAAATCAGGAACAAGACAAGGATGCCCACTATCACCACTCCTCTTTGATATAGTTCTGGAAACATTAGCCATAGCAATTAGATAAGAGAAAGAAATTAAAGCAATAAAGATAGGAAAGGAAGAAGTTAAACTATCATTATTTGCTAATGATATGATACTCTACATTGAAGACCCAAAAAACTCCACCAAAAGACTTCTCAAATTAATTGACACTTTTAGCAGAGTAGCTGGATACAAGGTCAACACCCCAAAATCAATAGCCTTCTTGTACACAAATAACAGACTCACTGAGAAAGAAATTAGGGAAACAATTTCTTTCACAATAGCACCCAAAAAAATGAAGTGTCTGGGAATTGATCTAACAAAAGAAGCAAAAGACCTCTACACTGAAAACTACAGCACTCTGAAAAAAGAGATCAAGGAGGATATAAGAAAATGGAAAGATGTCCCCTGCTCCTGGGTAGGAAGAATCAACATAGTGAAAATGGCCATACTACCAAAACTGCTATACAGATTCAATGCAATATCAATTGAAATCCCAACACTA
The DNA here is from genome assembly GCF_012274545.1 of Fukomys damarensis. Lineage (NCBI taxonomy): Eukaryota > Metazoa > Chordata > Mammalia > Rodentia > Bathyergidae > Fukomys > Fukomys damarensis. The sequence goes on along the minus strand of NW_022900945.1, from coordinate 47,614,421 downwards.
TACTTCACAGAACTAGAACGAAGAATCCAAAAATTCATTTGGAACCATGAGATACCTAGAATAGCAAAAGCCATCCTAGGAAATAGACACATGACAGTGGGTAGGTATAACAATTCCCAATTTGATACTATACTACAAAGCCACTGTGATAAAAACAGCATGGTACTGGCAAAGAAGCAGACCTGAGGATCAGTGGAACAGATTGGAAGACACAAAAACAACTCCAGATGCACTCAGCTACCTCATCTTTGACAAAGGAGCTGCCGGTCCCCACTGGAGGAAAGATAGCCTCTTTAATAAATGGTGTTGGAAAAACTGGATCTCAACCTGACTCTTTTCTGTCACCATGCACTAAATTAAAATCCAAGTGGATTAAAGATCTAAATATAAAAACAAAAACACTAAACTTGATGGAAGATAAGTTAGGCAGAACTCTGGAAGACATTGGCATAGGAAAAGGCTTTATGAACAAATCCTCAGTAGCACAGGAACTAGCAGAAAGAATCAACAAGTGGGATCTCATCTTATTAAAAAGCTTCTGCACTGCAAAAGAAACCATCAGCAGAACTAAGAGACAACTGCAATGTGGGAAAAACTTTTTACCAGCTGCTCTTCAGAGAAAGGACTATTATGTAAAATATATAAAGAACTCAAAACAACCAGCCCCCCCCAAATATAAAGCCCCAATTCTAAAATGCGCATCTGAAATGAGCAGACATTTCTCAGACAAAGAAATAAAAGCAGCAAGGAAATATATGAAAAAATGCTCCACATCACTGGTCATTTGAGAGACGCAGATGAAAACAACACTGAGATTTCACCTCACCCCACATAGAATGGCTGCTAGCAAGAAATCACACAATAACAAATGTTGGTGGGGTTATGGGGAGAAAGGAACCCTTCTCCATTGTTGATGGGAGTGCAGACTGGTGCAACCACTATGGAAGTCAATATGGAGATACCTCAAAGAACTAGGATTAGAGGTTCCATTTGACCCAGCCATCCCTCTGTTTGGTATCTTTCCGAAAGAATTAAAAGAATCATACCACAGTGATATATGCACACGCATGTTTATAGCGGCACAGTTTGTAATAGCTAAAACTTGGAAACAGCCCTTCTGCCCATCAGTTGGAAAGTGGATAAAGAAAATGTGGTTTTTCTATAAAATAGAATACTACTCAGCCATAAAGAATGAGAAAGTAGATTCATTCATAGGTAAATGGGTATATTTTGAGTATATACTCCTAAGTGAAATAAATACGTCACACATATGCAAATATCAAATAGTTTCTCTAGAGTGAAAAACTAAAATAGTACTCAAGATCCTAACGGGACAATTAGCAAACAGGAAGAAAAGGACCACAGGTGTAGAGACAGTGAGAAGGATAGGGAAGGGGGAATAAGGGAAAAGGAAAAAAAATGAGAAAATGTGAAAATGGAATTAAAGTGTTTGAAGGTGGGGAGGGGAGGAGGGGGTAAAGAAAGGGTGGGAACAAGGGGGGAAAATGAGAACGAAGACCTGGCATGTAAGGGTACAAGGTCCCAGTAACGAATGTAACTGTACAGTCTACCTAGAATGTACCAATAAATTGAATAAAAAAAAAAAAAAAGGAAGGTCCTTTAATTGGTTTTGGGCTGGGCTATTGTTTATTTATGGGGAGTGGGCTAGTTTTAACCTATCACAGGCCAGGTTTCCTTTTATGTGTTCAGTCCTGCAGAAACAGGCTTAACTTTTCTGGAACACTGTGGCCTTGGGTGGGGGGACTAAAGATAAAGGCATGAGGTCATTTTAAGAGACAAGAAGCACCAGGAAAATGCAGCCTGTGATGGCGTATCAGGTCCCTAACAATGTCGATCATTTAAAATACATTAGCAAAGCAAAGTTTACTGCCCTAAATCTACCTTGCCTATCTTGCCCCTCTTCCTCTCAATGTAAGAATAATTGGAGTAATGTTCAGGATTCAGAGGGACATCTGAGCATCAGCCTGTACAGCCTCCAGTCCCATCCCCCTCCCTCTTGGAACAAAGACCTAGAAGTCTTCAGCCATTATCCTGAATTAGTGGTCACCTGGGTCCCTGGAAAAATACAGCCTCCCATGACTGCGGCAGTCATAAAGACAGTCATTTCATGGGAAAGAAACTGCCTGTCAAGCAAAGAGGATCTCTCTGAAGCTACAATATTAGAGCTGAGATAATGACTGACTAGAACCCGGCCCACATAGTTCTTTATAAAACTGGTCGTGTGTGGGTGGGCCAGTCTGATCCTGATCATCAGAGTGGATCAGATCTTATCTTCTTATCCTGCTTTAACTTCTCTCTTACTTTCCAATTAAGCTTTTTCCTGTAAATTTATTCCTTAGTTTTAATTTTCCTTATCACTTAAAGCAAGAATCCACCCTAGCTGGTGACACTATTCATTACCATGACTTTTGGGTGGTAGGTGTGTCCTGCACCTGATACAGCCCTAGAAACAAACTTCTAGGCTAATACTAATAGAGAAAACTTTTGTAAACAACCAAAAACCTACAAAATGTTAGGAAAATGTAGGATGACTTCTGCTTTTCTAACTAAAATCTGCTTTGTTTAATTCAAAATTAACAGACACCAGAGGCATTAACCATAGAATGAGTGAGACGCTGGGCTCATCCTGAAATAACCAGGGCACAATGAGGCCCCAAGCTCCTAAGTTTTGTGAACCATTTGATTGTAAAAGTGTCAAGATGAAAAGAACAATTGTTTAACTTTGCTTTTCTGACCTTGAGTACCCCCTTTCCCTGGGCTAGAGCAGATAGGCCTTTTGGCTAAGATCAAGTGTAGAATAGATAGCTAGAGGACTCTTAAAAGGTAAACTCCCTAACTACAAAGAATTGTTACATTTGGGTTAAAGTTAACTGTCTTGTGACCATGATTTCTATATTGGTAATGTGAACTGAGAGAATAACCATCTGAATGAGGCTATGGCTGTAAAACCCTATAAAAGAAGGAGCTGTAACCCTGTGGGGGTCCATCTCTGGCACTGCCTTTGAGTGTGATCAACCTTTGGTCAACAAAATAAATCTTTTATTATTTTACTTCCATTCTGCCTCTTTCTATATGTGTCACTTACTATTTCCTTCCATAACAATACTATGTCTGATTTGGAACAAAGAATGTAAGTATAAATTGCTGATAGTGGCAGATAGTTTGTGGTTAATCTGTTATAGGGCCAGGTTAGTTGGAACTATAGAAATGTGCCACACTCTGAATTAATCCTTTATTATCATAGCTGGCTAATTCAGAGCAGGTTCAGGCCTCCAAAAACTTTGGACAAAGGAAAAGCACTTTGTAGGGTCCTTTTAAAGGTTCTTCTATTAGGGAGGGCTCAGGGAGCAGGTAGGATGAGCTGAATTTCACAGGGGCAGAACTCTGCTAAACTACTGGGGGTCTGGGAACTCAGTTTAGTTAAAACAAAATATCACATAGGTGCAGGTGTCTTCTGTTTACAAGGTAGTAAGGATAACATAGTTGCAGACTCACACAGGATGCAGTGATTTGTCTGTTGTGCATTAACTGAGGGGACTCCCAAGGGGTCCTTGGGAAGAGGAAGGAAACCACCCAGAATCACTTGACTTTGCACAAATGGAGTCAGGTTAGCTATCATAAATCTTGAAGTCAGTTTTTTTTTCCCCCAAGGAGGATGACAAGATAAAGAGGTGGTATGGACAGTGAGAAGTGACTACTAACATGAAATTTACTCCTGGTTGTGCTGCAAGCTAACTGTGCGAGCCGTGTTGAGTCTCTGAGGTGGGAGATTAAAGGTGGGGAAAACCTGACAACCAGCCTTTGACCTTATGTCAAAGGTCATAAAAATCCATGCCTAACAGTTGAGCAAGATATTTCCTAAAAAGGGAAGACATGTGCAGAACAGTGGACTCAAAAATGATGCCAGGCTTATGACTCTGGAGCACTGTTCATGGGCCAATCTGCAAAGCACTATTCCTAACCCTCCATTTGAATCTGGCACTGTTTGCAATCAGAAGATGCTATTCCCAATCTTCCATTTACATAGGCACCACCAATCAAAAGGCACTGCTAATAGCCTTCATCTACACCTTGCAAGAGGCAAGGGAACTTTTTGATAGGTCAATTGTCCTATGCTATATTTACATGAGGTTGAAGCCAATCTAGGTATTTTGGATACTAATGATGCCTTTCCCCTTATCCTGGGGGGCTGCTGTGAGCCATCTTCACTGGCCCATTCTTGCCCTGAAGGGTGTACTTTATTTTCCACTTTCAATAAATCTGTGTCCTCTTTGCCTTTTCTCATCTAATTCTTTTATTCAGGACACCAAGGACTTGGAGTGAAGACTCCAGGCCTCTCTATCCAGTAACAATTTTCCTTTTCCACATCTATAAAAGGAAGATATTAGGGTGATGTTATTGTCAGATCAAAGGCTCTTCCATTGTTTGTAAAGTCAGTTTTCACAATGGGAAATGACTTTGGGAGTATATCTTTCAGGGGTAGACGATGAGTACAAAAGAATAACTCTGACAGGCTCAGATTCTTAGCAGCTGGGGGCTATGGGCCCACCCTTGTAAAGAGCAATTGGCTTGAGTCACTGCAGCCGTTTTGGAATTCCTTTACATTTGTCAAGGGGTCAGTCAGGGCTTTGCTCTACTTAGGAACCATAATAGGTGCTACTGGAAACATTTTTCACCAAAGCAAACAATACTGCTGGGAACTTTATTGTGTAGAACTTCACAATCTTTCATTGCATTCAGAGTGGCTCATAGGAACTATATGGTTTTATATTCTTTCACTCTTTTAAAGTACAAACTTTATCACAACAATGTAAGCCAGCTTCTCCAATTAAAACAGTCACAAAACAATAATTATCCATAATATTACTTTATAGGAAATAAAAAATAATTCAGCAGATCGGCATGGGTTCAGGGGAAAAAATCATAAGACACTTTTCTTATATGTGCTTTTGAACACTGGTGGGTCTCATAATTCCTTCAAATCTCTCATAGCTCCAAATAGATATTTTACTGGTTTCTTAGAATAAGTCATATTTTTATCAAAGTAATTTGTCTTAGTTAATTTGGTCTACCTGACACCCACAAGTTAAAGGAAGAAAGGTTTATTTCAGCTCAGAGTTTGTAGAAGTTTGAGCTCATAATCAGCAGGGCAGCATGGCAGAGGGGCATCACAGACAAGAAATGGTTCATGGCATGGAAGGTAGAAGGCAGGAAAGCAGCAGCAGCAGCAAAAGCAAGCCTATCTTTCCCTTTGATCTCAAACAAGATACAAACCTTTTGGGTTTTGCCACACACATCCAGAAAGGGGCTTCTGTCTTCAGTAAATTCATTCAGCCACACCAAGAACTATGCTAATTCCAATCAGTGAATTAATTTAGTACCACAACTTTCAATCCCAGTAGCACACAACAGGGATCCAGCCACCTCCCCAAAGCATCACCTTTGAGCACATAGGCTTCGGAGGAACATCTAGATACAAGCCGTAACAGTAGCCTATATGCCAGATCTTCAACTGCTTGTCTGAAAATTTAACTTTGTGCACGAGTTCCTTGTATTTCCCAAGCTTGGAGAGGTTTAGGCATATGTCTTAGGCCCTAAAGGACAGACTTGGATTCTTCTGGGAGTTTAATACTAATTGAGGATATGTGAGGCCTCTGTGATAAGGCCAAATGGATAAGACTGAGCCTATTCCCTTGGCTTTATAGAAACTGGCCCTACATCTGGGGTTAGCTGACATTCAGCTTATGCTGGGGCTGTGAGTCTGGTGGAGCAGAGCTTCTCAGACTTCAGTGAGTACCACATCACCTGCTTGGATTCAGGTTCTGGCAGGTCTGAGGTGCAGGCCAGGAGAGTCTACATTTCTACCAGATGATGCTGACGCTGTCGATGCCATGCACTGCATTTTTATTGCTAGGTCCTACACTAATGGTTTTCAAAGTGCGCTGCTTTGGAACTTATTAGAAATTCAGACTCTTAGCATACCCACCATCCCTCTTGATCTCCTGAATCAGAAATCCTGGATGTGTGGCCCAGCAATCTAGGTTAACCAACTTTCCAGGTGATTCTAATACATGCTAGATTTTAAGAACCACTGTCTATAACATTTTATAAGTGAATTGTTTTCCTCCTCCCCAAAATATTTAAATCCTAGCCTTTATTATTTGTCAATGTGACATGACTTGAAGATAGAATCTTTGAAATTTAGTCGTTAAATTAATTCATATTAGTACAGGCTCAGTATGATGATGTCCTTATAAGAAAATGCTTATTTGAAGACACAGAGACACCTAGGGAGAAGATGGTTGTCTTAGTTACTTTTTCATTGCTGAGATAAAATACCCAACACCCCAAGTTAAGAGGAAAGGTTTATTTGGCTCATGGTTTATAGAGGTTTCAGTTAACAGTTGGCTGGCTCCAAGGCATGGTGGGTGTCATGGCAAAGGGGCATCACAGAAGTGAAACAATTCATGGCAGGCCGAAGGCAGCATGGCAGCAAGCAGAAAGTGACAAGTGGCCAATGACCCTCTTTCTGTCCCTTATATCTTATCCAGACTACCCACCTTTAGGGTGGATAGCACTCACACCCAGGATGGGACAACTTTAATCCTACCCACAACTATGCCAAGCCATTCAGTGGACTGATTTAGTAATCACACACCCTTGATCCCAGCATCAAACACTCCTGATCCAGCCACTTCCACAAAACCCTGCCTATGACAGAATGAAGCTTTGGTAGTGGTGGTGGTGGGGATTTAGACACAAGCCATAAAATGGCTATGTGATGACAGAGGCAGAGACTGGTGTGTGACTCATCTACAAGCCAAGGAATGTCAAAGGAGGTCAGGATAAAACAGAATCTAAAAGAGGCAAAGACTCTCACTTTCTTGTTTTAGAAGGAGAATGGCTCTGCCAACACATTGGTTTTGAACTTCCAGCCTTCAGAATTATGAGTCAATAAATTTCTATTATTTTAAATCATGCACTTTAAAGTACATTATTAATGCAGCCCTAGGTAACAAATGCAACCATAAAATATTTTCCCAGCTTTGTGATAGAATAACAGGCATATACAGGGCCCAGGACCAGAAGTTTGATGGGTAGCAGGAGGCAGTAGAGAAAGAAGTAGAAGAAAATAAAATAAAAAATAAGAAGCAGTGACAATATTTAGTTTGAGATATTGTGGGGTTAATAATTTTTTAAAAATTGTTTTAAGTTAATTTAGCAAGAATTTAGCTAATGTTTACTAAATGACAAAATCAGTTTTAGGCCTTAGAAAAATCATAGTGATTACATTAGTATCCTTTTCCTGATGAAACTTCCAGTTGGTAGAGAAGAAAGATAGGACACGGGCATTTATCATTCAAGGGTAGAAGGTATACTGGGGTGAGGGATGCATGAGTACCAAGGGCAGCCACATACAGTTGTGCAGGTTGTGCACTGCACCACATATAATCTCTGACGTCTCCCTCAGGTCACATGGTACATGGTTGCTCAACTGAACATGTCTACTGCACTGTAAAGTTATAAGAAGGACATTTGATTAATTCTTCAGGGTCAAGAAAAGCTTAGATGTAGTTCTAAACTGAGGCCTGAACAATAAGTAAAAGTTAATCAGGTAAGGGAAGTGGAGGGAGGTATCACAGAACTGTGGGAGAGTGTTTTTATCCAATTAAGAGATAGTAGGTGCACCTGTAAAGTTCTCACTCAGGGAAGAGTTCTGTGAGACAGGAATTAATGATCTGATTGGATGTTAAGCATGCTCTTTGATTAGAGCCTAAATTCCCTCAAATAAGATCCATTTTATCATGAGACTGCCTTTCATTGGTCTCTTGAATATCCCCAAAGATGATTAAAAGTCTGTAGGTTTTAGTCATAAAACTGGCTGATGCAATTTTCTTGTAATAGACAACAGAAATGGGCTGGGGATTTAGCTCAGTGGTGCTACTACTTGCTTCAAAAGCTCAAGGGCCCAAGTTCAATCCACAGTGCCAGAAAAAAAAAATAGACAATAGAAATAATAGTAATAGTTTAAGGTAATAATTGTAATAGTTTAAGAACAGAACAGAATACACATTGGTGCTGTGTTGAACCTGTGAGTGTGCAAATAGTCCAATGACTTTTACCTCTACCTTCTTTTTTAGACAGGGGTTCTCATTTTTTCCTTGCCATTGAAGGTCATTTGCTAGAGTTGCATTTTAATGCACTCTGTTGTAAATTTGAGATTCTACAAAGACTTCTCATGCACAGAGACAGAACCTGTTCCAATTCTACCCTTGGACCAAAAAAAAAAATCAGTTTTCTCTTTGTCTCTAAGTGTGATTTCCTGATCAGGAAGTCAGGCCAAGGGGTTTGGCAATAGATTGGAAGAGGCAGCCACAGCTCAGAAGGGGCTGTGCAGTGAGCACAGGAGACACTGTACTGGCTACTCTTGGTGGCACGAGCTCCCTACAGAACATGTTGAAGGCTTCCCTAGCAGCATATAAGAGAATTCAGTCCAGACCAGCCTCAAGGAACCCCGAAGCTGCAGACCTGGGAGAAGCCGAAGGCAACACAAGAGAACAGAAGGGCAGCACACATCTAAAATCAAAAATTCCCAAATGGAAGAAATCTAACGGTCACAGTGTATAAGAGTCTCCCAACTCCTGCCTTCCAGTTCATTCCAGACCTTCCCTGTACTCAGCCCACCAACACCTGGGCACCTGGGGCAAACTGTCCTCTGCCTTCTGAGCACAGCTCTGACTGTTGGCACTCTCCTTCTGGGTTGAGTGAAAACTGATTATTTCTTAGCTTTCTTCCAGCAGAGAGCTTCTTTCCATAGAGAGCTCCACCACAACCTTGCAGGGTGATGTTTGAAAATATACCTTTTCTTTCTGTTTCTGCTCCTTCTCTGTCTGTCTGATAGAATTTCTGGCAAAATCAAGTAAAATTAGTACACAAAAATACCTTGAACAGATCAAGTGGACCTAGCACACAGCAATCTGTGGTAGTTATTGATGTGTCCGAGTATTACCATATTTTAGCTCTCTCTGTTCATACTTCATGTGATCCAGCTACAGACAGAGTTCTATACTTTGGGCTCAGAGAGCCCATTTTATTCAGTGCCTAGAAGACTCGAGGTGAGGAGGAAGTGAAGACAAATTGAGAAATTGAAATCTTTTTGACTATAGCACAAAGCATAATGCTAATAAATAACATATATTTAAGTTTTCTGAAAGAGTTGGATCTTAAAACACACATTTCATGAAGAACCACCCCTGATGTGTCTAAAAGCTCTTCCAAATCCGTGTTGAAAAACCTGAAATCCATCACTTCAACTGGTGCCCTGAGAAATGACTTGAGAAAAGGCCTTTCTCCATTCCCCCAGTTTTGGTGGCTGTGGCCCTGAAAATTGAAGACAGAAGATCGATTAACAAGAGAAAAGATTTATTTCATATGCATAACAGAAAGGAAATGAAAACTCCAAAGAGTTACTCAGGCTTAGAGATTTATATATCATTTTAATAACAACAACAACAATATATTGTGGAAAAGTAGCAAGATGAAGGAAAGGGGTTAGAGTTGCTAGAGGCAACTCTAAAGTAAATATGTGTGAGACTAATGAAAGATAAGTATCAATTTAGTTTTGTCTTGCAAATTCTGCACAGACTTTAGTGATTAAAAGGTAAACCTTCCTATCTTTTCTGGTGTACAGAAGGGAAATGTTTCACAAAGTGAAGTTTGTGCCCTGCTTTGTAGGCAAATAGCAGAAGGGGGGAAGTGCTTTTGTGCATGTGTGTGTCTGTTGTTCCTAAACTGCTTCCATATCAAAATAATTCTATTTCACAGTGGCATATTCCGAGCTCCCTTACTGTACCAGTGGCATGTTCTGAACTATTTGTACAACTGCCATCTCCTAATTGTCCCTGAGCAATGATGCTGTAACTAGAAGTTATCAAAAAGTCCCGTAAGAAAGGGTTACTAGAGGTGCAGCTGTGTGGAGTTTGCTTGGGTCCACAGCCCCACCCTCTGGGTCTCAGCAGAGGAACAGTGAGAAAAGCAGACACATGGGTACCTGCAGCCCCCTCACCCCCACAACCCACACCCCCACACGTGCCTCTAGCCTCCTGGCTGGGCTGGTACCTGGATTCATATGACAGAGGCATAAGGGGTTATAAAGGCCATTGTTCTGAGCTCGATTTTGATTTAATTCACAGTTAAAATGATAGATTAATAACCACCACAAATTGTCATTTTCCTAAATTGTGCTTGATGCCATTGTGTTGCTGATTGTATCTCTTGGGCTAAGGAGTTGTGATTGATTTAATCAGTTGTCCTTCCTGGTAATGAAAATGAGATTGCCTCAGAGTCATTAGAGACTCAAAACCTAAAGACAAACTATAACAGTAGATTGAAGTATTAACCCAGAAATTAAACCAAGGACAGTACCAACAACAAAAATAGAAATGAGAAGACATTCAAGCAAGACACAAGCACAAAGGTTGCTAGTTCATCAAAGGCAAATTCTGAAGGAAATGAGGTGGAAAAGTCTGATAATCAACCACCAGGACATCCTGAACTGATAGCACAGCAAGTAACAAAACAGATGAATGAGGCTCTAGAAAAATTCAAAACAGAAATAATTTCTGAGATAACTGCAAAGATGATGAGCAAAATGAAAGACATGATTAGAGACTCTAAAACAGAAATAGATAAAAAAAAATACATGAGCTCAAAACCATGATAGAAGCCATGATTGCCCAACGTAGGAAAGAAATGGAATCCATGAAACAGAACAGATATTAAGGAGATTAAAAACTCTGTTGAAAGTATACATAACAGACTAAGACAATCTGAAGACAGGATATCGATATAAAAGATAGGATGGTGGTCATTACCATGAAAAGAGGAATCTCTTAAAAAAAAGTAAGGGATCATGAGAAATCAATCCAATAGCTCCTAGATGATGCAAATAATAATATAAGACTGGTAGGAGTCCATGAAAAAGTAGGAGGAAGTACAAGTGACATAAAAAAAACTGTTCACAGAATTAATGACAGAAAACTTCCCAGACAGAGCAAAAGAATTTGACATACATATAAGTGAGGCTTATAGGTCTCGAAATAGCCATGATCACAAAAATATCTATACCTAGACTCATATAATCAAGATCCCAGAAACCAAACAGAAGAATGAAATACTACAAGCAATTAGAAAAAAGAAACAAATCACATTCAAAGTAAAGCCCATCAGAATCACAGCAGACTTTTCAACCCAAACCCTCAAGTCAAGGAGAATCTTGAGTGAAATATTTCATGCCCTAAAAGAAAACAACCTCCAACCTAGACTGATGTATCCTCCAAAACTATCTTTCAAGATTTTTTTCTTTTTATTGAGTTTATTGATACATTTTAGGTATACAGTACAGTTGCATTCATTATTGGGGTCTTGTACCTTTACATGACAGGTCTTGGTTCTCATTTTTTCCCCTTGTCCCTGCCCTCCCTTCACCCCTTCCTCCCCTCCCCATTTGCAAACACTTTATTTCCACTTTTTCATTTTCTCATATTTTTTTTCTTTTCCCTTATTCCCTTTGCCCTACCCTTCCCACTTTCCCTACACCTTTAGCCTTTTCTTCCTATTTCACATTATTAATTATCTCATTAGGATCTTGTGTACTATTATAGTTTTTCACACCAGAGTAACTTAGGGATAGGGAAATAAGATACTTCCATGACAAAGAACACCTGAGAAACTTCGTGAATACCAAACTAGCACTTCAACAATTCTAAATAATATTCTAGAAAAAGAGAATGAAGATCACAACTCCATGAGGCCCAAAAGAGCAAATTCAGCAAGCAAGGCAAGAAATTAAAGAGAGAGGGGGAAAAATTAAAAAGAGCCAACAACAGGAAAATAACATGATGATGGTGTTAATACATATCAGTTATAACCATCAATGTTAATGGCCTCAATTCACCAATCAAAAGAAATAGACTGGTAGAATGGAGAAAGAAGCAAAATCCAACAATATGCTGTATACAAGAAACACACCTAGTTCAAAGAAACTCATAGACTGAAAATAAAAGGATGGAAAACAGTTCTCCATGCGACAGGAACCCAGAAAAAAGCAGGGGTAGCTATCTTATTTGTAGACAAAGTAAATTTCAAACCAAAATGAATTAAGAGAGACAAAGAAAGTCTCTACATCCTTGTAAAGGGAACAATCCAAGAGGAAGAGAAGATAATTATAAATATTTATGTACCAAATACTAATGCCCCTAACTATACAAAAGAAATATTAAGGGACATGAAAAACCAAATAAGCACTAATACAATTGTAGTGGTGGACCTCAATACCCCACTGTCACAAATAGACAGATCAGCTAGACAAAAAAATCAACAACAAAATATCAGAACTCAACCAAGCTTTTGAACAAATGGACTTAATAGACCTCTACACAGTTTTCCACCCCACAAAATCATAATATACATTCTTTTTGGCTGCACATGGGTCATTCTCCAAAACAGACCACATGCTAGCTCATAGAACATGTTTAAGTAAATGAAAAGAAGTTGAAGTTATCATGTATATTATCAGACCATAGTGCAATTACACTGGAGATCAATAGCAAAAGAAACTGCAAGAACTTCACAAACACATGGAAATTGAACAACACTCTCCTGAACAACCAATGGTCACAGAGGAAATTAAAGAAGAAAGTAGACAGTTTTTACATTTGATGATAATGCCAATACAACACACAGGAATCTATGGGACACAATGAAAGTAGTTCTATGAGGGAAATTTATATCAGTGAATGCCCATACTAGAAAAACAGAACAAGCTCAAATAAACAACCTAATTCTGAATCTTAAGCTTCTAGAAAAAGAAGAGCAAGACAAGCCAAAAGTTCGTACAAAGGAGGAAATTATAAAGATCAGAGCAAAAATCAATGCAATGGAGACTAAGAGAGTGATACCAAAAATCAACAAATCAGAGTTGTTTTTTTGAAAGAATAAATAAAACTGACAAATCCTTAGTCAACCTTATTAATCAAAAGGAAAGAAAAGACTCATATCCATGCAATTGGGAATGAAAAAGATGAAATCAGAACAGATCCAGGAGAAATCCAGAGGATCATCGATACCTACTTCAAAAACCTAATAAAGATTTCTAGTAAAATGGGAAATATAGAAGAAATGGACATATTTCTAGATACATATGAATTAACAAAGTTGAATAAAGGAGATATAAAAATTCTAAACATCCCAATTATAATCAGTGAAATTGAAAATGTAATTTAAAATTTACCAACAAAGAAAAGGCCAGGTTCTGATGACTTTACTGCTGAATTCTACAAAACATTTAGAGAACTATTGCTACTACTTTTTTGCCATTCTAGGGAACAGTCATGGCAGGGGTTATCATAATCCGCAACTTGAAACTATGCTGATGACCCTCTGTGTACAAAGCCACTGTGACTTTTTCCCCCTTTAATTCAACAAACATTTATTGGGTGCTAGTATGAAGATACAGTATCGAATAAGACCAATATCATTTCTACCCTCATGAAGTTACTATTCCGGAGGGAAGATGATAAATGGACAAATAATCAATTGTAAGTGTGATCATGCCTTTGAAAAGGCAGGTATAAGATGTTGTTACAGGGTAAAGTAAGAAGCCTACGATAGTTAATCTTGATTGTCAACTCGACTGGATTAAGAAATATTTAATAATTTGATAAAGGACTTTTGGGTGTGTCTGTGAGGGCATTTCCACATGAGGCAACCAGATAAAACTGGAAAAGGCACACCCTAAATGTGGGTGGCACTGTTTAAGGTTGGGGACCAGATGGAATAAAAGCAAAGGGGAAAGTTTAAACCCAGACATACTCTCCTCTCCTCATGCATGGGTGGATGTTTTGCTGCTGCCATCTCCCACAAAGATGAGGCTCAGATTCTCATCCTCTGAATGCGGAATTGCTCCAGCAACTCTTCAGGAGGTCTTTCAGACCCTCCACCACACACCGGGACTACATTATTGGTTTTTTTCTGAGGCTTCTGGCTTCTTGGACTGAACAGCTGATTTCCCTAGCTCTCTGGCCTAAAAATGGCCTTTGTAGGAATATTCAGCTTCTGATCATGAAATCCAATCTAATAAATCCCCTCTTATTATTTATGCATTCTATCAGATGTATTCCTCTGAAGAACCCCAGCTAATATAGATTTTGGTACCATAAATGGTTTTCAATATAACAAAGGTTAAGGATGAAGCCCTTTAGTTGGTTTTGTGGTTTCTGAAGTTGGCTCTAGCTATGGTTTGGATCTAAAATTCCCTCCCACAAACTCTCATGTATTTGGAAGATTACCGGATCAAGGAGGTGATATACTCATCAGAGGATTCATTCATTGATGAGTTTAGTAGATAAAAATATACTGCTAGGAAGTGGGACCTGTTTGGAGGTGGGTAACTGAAGGCATAATATGGAGGGTTGTATTCTTGTCCCCAGCCCCTTCCTTCTTTCTCTGCTTCTTTCCTGCCATGATACGAGCTTTTATTGGTCAGGTCCTTGCACCATGCCATTTCCGCCTTGCAGCCAGCCAATGATGCACTGAACCCACTGAAACTGTGAGTCAAAATAAACCTCCCCTCCTTTAAATTGAAGGTATTGTATAGGTGTCACTGTGACAGGACAGCTGACTAATGCAGTTCTCTCATTTGATTTAAATTAAAATTGCTAATGCATTTCTTTCTGATAGTATAGAAAGCACTGATAGTCTATTATATAAATGGTTCAAAGAGATATATGAAGTAAATGTATTTGACACTCATAATTCAACACTTGTAAGAGGTAAGGAATTTGATATTTTTGGAAAACCAAGGAATACAAAGACATTGGCTGGTTTTCTCCTAGCATTTCTGGACAAAATAATAAAGGCAAAGAATGAGCTTGGGGATTCAAATTCCCAGCTGCAGATGTGCATAAATAACTTAAAGCCTTGTAAGTGCACCCTGAAGGACAATCTTCTCTCTTATAGTCATAGGGCTGAATTTTTCAAAACAAACAAACAAGCACAAGCTCTCATCATGTGATTGACTGAATTAAGATGAAAGTTTAACTCTCAGCCTCAAAGGGTACCCACAGCGAAGGCACTGACTGGACAAGACTAGAACCCTGTAAATTTGGATGAAGACTGTATGAAGATCATGATGAGGCTAGGTACAATAATGTTTAAATTCTGATGTGTTTACTTTGTCAGAAGAAGTGACCTTAGCACTTTTAGTGGCAGCAGCATCCCCACCCTCATCCTTTATGGTTTTGGCTTCTCCACCTCTGCCTGACAGAACTAATCTTTCATTGCCTGAGGAAACAGTACTGTCCTCTCCTGAGAAAGTTTCTAAGAAAGATAATGCTGATTCTCCTCAGGACTTCACCAACTCTTTTTTGCCTTTAGACCTACTGTATAGACAGACTGAACTTTCAGTAGGCCCCCGAAATGTGAGGTATCCAGTGTGACCCAGGATCAAGGTTTACTGTGAGTTCTTTAATTAATACAAACAAAAGATTTGGGGAACATATATGGGAATGGATTTTAATAATGTGAGATAATGGAGAAAGGAACATAAAACTGGATCTGCTGAATTTCTTGACATGAGTCCAATAAGCAGAGATTTTACATTTTATTTTATAACTCAGGAATTTTAAAAGGTGCTAATAATATAGTTGGTTGACTGAAATATGAATCAAGAGGTGGCCCACTATGAATGAGCTGGTGATGCCTAATAACCCCTGGTTTGCTGTTGATGAAGGGCTCAAAAGGTTTATGGAGACTGGCATGCTAGAGTGGATTTTCCACATGAAACCTACTCCCCCATGTTGGGATGGTTCACACGATGAACCTTTCACAGGCAGATCTGTGTGGAGAACATCAGCTTTTTTTTGTACCCGGAATTGAACTCACAATCTTGTGACCTTGTGCTTGCAAGGCAGGCACCAGTGTCACTGAGCTAAATCCTCAGCCAACACAGATTTTTTTGAAAACTCTATCACTGCGTTTCTGTGCTTGCCTTTACAATGACAACCACATTCACTCGACTGGGAAATGTAAGTGGCATCGATATATTTGGCCCCCAAGTGGCAGTACATAAGGGGCAGCACTCACCTAGCAAAGGCACTATGGGCATACTTAACATAATGGAGAGCAGAGGGAAGGCAATAATCAGAATAGTCTGACTTATGTAGACCTATGGTGTTGGCTAAATAATCTTATGGTCCTAGAAGTAAAGTAGATAGAAAATCTACTAAACTATTACTTCATTTGCTAAACAAGAAAACTTTCAAATCGTATAGATAAAAATCAACCTTGAATCATAAAATGATAGAATCATGGCCCCTCTACCAGTTCTCAGACTTGAGCCAGTTCATAGACCCAGAGCCCCTAAAAGAGGAGGAGGCCACATCCCCTCATGGATGACCCCTCATATACTACCAAAAAATTATATTGCTAATGTTTCTCCCATCCCTCCCCAAGGACACTTTAACCTCATTCTCCATCTTTCTTCTGGTAGACCATTTAGTAGAGTTAAATGGGGATGTGGTGGGAATATTTTTCAAATCCTTGATGGTGACACTAATTTCTGTAATCCCCTTATGGATGATACATTGTGGCTTTTCTTTTCTATTTTTCTAAGTATTCACAGCTCTAATGGCTTTCATTTGGCCTTGCCCATCAGAGCAGCCTTCACTCCACAGGTTAGGGAGCCATTGTAGGAATTCTGACAATTGCTAAGTATATATATGTATTCCAACTATTCATTCTGGGACAGGGGAAATGATCACAGCACAGGTTCAGGGACCCACCAGACTTGGGCTAAAATTCTGTGGATTACCTGACCTCTATAATTCCCTACTTCTTTTGGATTTCCTGTAATCAATGTCAGAACTAGTGTCTAGTAATCCTTGAAATATCTGACGACTTTCTTTTCTCCAATGTGCAGTTACCCTGGTAAAGAGAATGAGATGGATTGTTATAAACTCGAGAAAATGGTGACTCCAAGTGCAGCCGCTATAGAAGACACGGTTTACTTCCTTTGGCAGGTTAACACATCTCCTAGTACCTGGTATGCTGTTATTCTACTAGTGCCCCTTTCTCCACATGTATCCATAAGGACTACCAGAAGCAATTTGCTTTTGGCTGGCAACACTGGCAGTAAACATTCACTGTTCTACCTCAGGGTGAAGGAAAACTCTCCAGTTGTGTTTCACATTTTGATGGCAGAGATCTCAATTGTTTTTCTCTTCCCTAGTGTATGTGTGACCATGACATGTCAACTTGGCTGAATTAAGAGACACCTAGCACATCAGTAGAATATAATTTTGAACTATCTGTGGGGTATTTGCAGAGATGACTAGCATGTGGGGCACCAAACTGAAAGAGGAAGGGCCACCCCGCTTGTGAGTGCCAATATCCAGTGGGCTTAAATCCTAGATGGAATCAAAGGAAAAGAAGGAAGAAGTTGACACACTTTTGAAAAGATCCATTTTGCTCGAGCAGGTGTATCTTTTGCTATTGCCATCACCTGTGGATATCAGACTTCATTGTCTTCATTCTTCCAGCACAGACTCCTACTTTTCAACACAGACTCAGCCTTTCTCACAGACTCTTTCAGGGAGCTTAGTAGATGTCTTGAACTGATGCTGCATCCTGGATCCCTCTTGTTCTGCAGTTTTCAGCTTCATGGACTGAGCAGGTACTGGATCCTCTTGCTCTTCAAAGTGCAGACAGCTATTGTAAACTCTCTTGCTTCTGATCTTGTAAGCCTATCTAGTAAATCTTGATATATATAT
>NW_022900945.1:47585449-47596435 GCF_012274545.1 Fukomys damarensis | reverse complement strand
ATATATATATATATATATATATATATATATGTATATATGATTCTGTTCACCTAGAAAACTTTAATACAGTAGATCTTTGACTTACAAACTCAATGCACTCATGAGGGCTGGTTGTAACACAGTTCAGTCAATTGAAGGTCTGTGCTCCTCTACACAGCCTTCAAAGTCTCTCTCTGGTACTATCCCCTTAGAGAGATATTGGTCTAGGATTTCTCAATTAACTTCACACAGGAAAGGATGCTGTAAAAGTTCCTTCTTGAACTCTCCAAGGGTTAAATCTGTATCTGAGACCATCTGTAAGCACAAACAGCTGGCATTTGACTTAACACTTTGGTCGTAAGTTAAAACTAAATTTCTGGGTCATAACCCAGAAGGTATATTTGACACCCCTGCTCAGTTTACTGAAAGGCTGTAAGTGGCACAGAATTCTTGCTTCCCCATAATTTGGCTGTATTCTATTGGGTGGGGAGTCTCACTGAAGTCCACGGGACTCATATAGGCATGTCAAGTGGTGGGCTGGGGGAGCACAGCTCCCATGCCAGTGGCTGAAGCAGAGACCCAAGTCCTGGTCTGTGAAGCCGCAGGACCCTGATTGAGATAACATCGCACCTGAGGACAGTGTGACTTCAACTAAATTCCTTTTTTCCTGAATTATAGCCTTTCCCACAGACCTGAGGGATTACTGGTTAATTATGACCCAGTCCTGGTCTCCTTTTGTTTGTTCTACAAAAATGCATTGCCTCCCTTTATAGGCTTGCCTGTGATAACTGCTATCACCAGATGCCTTGGACACTATTGCCAGATGTTTCACATATACCCTGCCCTATTTCTTCCCACACTGGTAATCAACAAACACTGGAAGTCTTTGGGTGCCTTTCATCTTTGCTGGCAGCTCAGCTCAGACAATCACAGAACCCTGCTTTCTGTTTAAGTGCTGTTTCTGTGTCTTTCTTTCACCTGCATTATATTGCCTTGCAGGAGATCAAGCTGGAGCCTCGATACTGAAGTTCTTCATATGTCAGGCCAGTCGTAACTTGAGGGTCACCTGGTACAGTATTACTCTGGTCTATCACATTGATGATTTGATGGTGATTGGACCAAGCGAGCAAGAGTTAGAAACCACTCTGGACAGACTGATAAAACATTTGCATGTCAGAGATGAAAAAGAAGTCCAACTAAATTCAAGGACATTCTAGTAAAATTTCTAGGGTGCATCCCAAGATATTCTTTCTAAAGTGAAGGATAGTTGTTATATCTGGCCCTTCCTACAACCAACAAATGAGTGCAACGCCTAAAGTACCTTTTCAGATTTTGGAAGCAACACTTTCCTTACTTGAATGTTTTCCTCTGACTGATGAGTCAATTTACTGATGAATGAGTTGAAAGGTGAGACTCAGTACAAGAGAGGCTCTGAAGTAAGACCAGGCTGCTGTGCAGACTGCTCTGCCATGTGGGTCATACGATAAAGCAGATCCAAAGGTACTTGAGGTGTCAGAGGCAGATAGATATACTGTTTTGTTCCTTTGGCACACCACCACAGGTGAATCACAGTGGAGGCCCTTAGGATTTGGGCATAAGGCCCTGCCACCATCTATAGGCAACAAATGTTCCTTTGAGAGATAGCTCTTGGCTATCTGAGTCATAACCAAACTGAATGCTTGACCATGGACCACCGAGTTCCTATGTGACCTGAGCTTCCCATCATGAACTGGCTGTTATCTGACCCACGGAGCCATAAAGGTGGAAGTGCACAGTAACAATGCATTATTAAATAGAAGTGATATGAGATCTGGCCCAAGCAGTTCTTGAAGGCACAAGTAAATTTCATTTGGTCTAAATGCCTATGGTTTCTACTCCTACTTTGAATCCTTCCGTCCTGCAGCATGCACCTAAGATCTCATGGGGACCCCTTTGATCATTTGGCAGAAGAAAAGACTGTACACTGTGAAGAAACCTAAATGTGGACAGTTGTAGCATTATATCCTATGAGTAGGACAACACTGAGGGATAGTGCTGAGGGTAAATCTTTACAGCGGATAAAACTTTGGGCTTTGAACTTGGTTGTACATTTTGTTTGGAAGGAAAAATGTCCAGCCATGCACCTATATCGCAATTCATGGGTTATATAGTAATTCAATGAGCCAGATTTATGGTCAGGGACTTGGAAGGAACATTATTGGAAAATTAATGACAAAGACGATTAGAGAGGATGTATGTTGCTAGACTTCTCTGAGTGGACAAAGCATGTGAAGATATTTGTGTCCCAGATAAAGTCACACCGAAAGGTAACCTCAGCAAAGGAAGACTTTACCAATCAAGTAGATAGGATGCTCCATTCTGTAGATGGAAGGCTCTTTCTTTAGTCACCTCTGTTATTGCTCACAGGCTCATGAAAAACGTGACCGTAGTGGCAGAGATGGAGGTTAGGCATTGGCTCAGCAATATGTACTCCTACTCACAAAGGCTGATCTGCTCATGGCTACTCCTGAGTGTTTAGTCTACTACTGCCAGAGACTAACACTGAGCTCCCAGCATAGTACTATTTCCCAAGGTGATCAATTAGTGAGCTTGTAGCAAGTTGACTTATTAGACCACTTCTATCTCAGAGGTGGCAGCATTTTGTTTTCACTGGAATAGACATAATTTTGCTTGTGGATTTGTCTCTCTGTGTGTATTACTTCTGCAATTGCTACAAGCCCCTCTCCAGGGGGCTTCCAGGCCTTCAGCCACACAATGGTGCAGCATTGCTGGTCTTCTTCTGAGGCAGCTATTGGTTTCCTGTGTTTTACAACCAACAGAGGGCCATTGCAGGACTATTTAGTGTTTGACCATGTAAAATAATCTAAGAAATCCCTTCTTATTTTTTATGCATTCTGTTGATTCTGTTCTGGAGAACCATGACTAATTAATTCACTGACCTAGTCTGAGGACTCCATGAAGGTATTTTCAAAGGATATTTAAGCTGGTCCTCAACTCTTATCAGGCTAGTTTTATGCTTAAGGCATGATACTCCCATAGCTAACCTCCAGTCCAAAATGCTACACAAAGCCCCTTTCCATAAACCCAGTGTAGCAGAGTTCAAAAGCCCAATACTTATCCTTCCATTCTTCTTTTCTTCCTCCTCCTCTTCACAATTAAAAACAAGATTCAGCCAAATAAATAGTCATCCAGGTAATAATTATATTTCTCAACTTTCCTTGCAACTAGAAGGGACATATGACTAAACTTCTGTCACTGAAATATGAGTGAAAATGATATAGTAAAAATCAGGGCTGTATACTTTTTAGAGGAAAGGTCTTGCGATCCACTCTTAGGAAATACCAGCAACTGCAACAACCACTTTACACCAAAGACAGAAGCCACCACTGAGGATGATAGAGCAGCCCAGTCCTTGTATCTTGGGAACAGCACTGTCTATGTGCTCTGGACTTCTAGCCTGTCTGTCGACCCTTCCAAGAGGGAGAATTAAAATTCTATCTTGTTTGAACCACTGTAATTGTGGTTTCTTTGCTAGATTAGTTAAACCTGTATCCTAACTCACATATTCAGGATCTGCCTTTTGGTATGTTTTTAGCCAAGAACAAAAAGCATTTACCTAATTTGTCATAATCTGCGCATAGTTTCAGCATGAAGTTTTCCTTAAGTGATTTTCCAGTTTAAATATTTTCATAATCTCCATTTGGCTTTCTTTTAAATATTCCTCCCCTCTTTCCTTGTTCACTTTCTCCCTCTTTCATTGTTCAGAATCTCTAAATATTTTGAGAAGAATCAGAATCATAGAGTCATGCAGTTTCTTGGCCAAGTCACAGCGCCTTGAGGAGAGTGGGCGAGGACAGGAAAGGGGAGTGGATGAGATTTTGACATACAGATTATAGCCTTAATTATCTGGAACTCAGCTAATCATAGCCTCTCTTAATGTGAATGTTTTCACACCTCGAGAAATAAGAAAATCATGACTGAATAAACTGTTATTAGAGATTTAAAAAAAAAAAACAATCACCTAGGTCTACCCCAGAATATCAGCCCACATTCTTGTGTGATGTGATGAGACTTTGCTATAATGGTTCTGAGGCCATTGCCTCAACATGAAAAAGCCCCTGATTTGTCAAAATAGACACTTATATTGAAGAAGGGGGATGTACCCTAATGTTATTTTAGGGAACTATTAAACTAGACAAAATCTACAGGTGGAGTAAAGCTCAGTGGTAAAACACTTACATAGCATGTATAAGATAAAACAGAAAAAATAAAAACAACAACAAATGTGCAAAGCTACATGTGTATGGATTGTCACTGTGGTGTTTGCATTTGTCAAAAACTGGAGAAAAACCTTAATTCCTATTAATATGAGGAAGATTCCATTAAAAGGGTTTATTTCATTATAGATAGCAAAGCAAGCACTTCAAAGGAGTTATTCCTATATGAACAGACCTGCAAAAGCTGTCAGTGATATATTGGTAGCAAACTGATTCTTTTTTTTGGTACCAGGCATTGAACTTGGGACCTTGCGCTTGGGAGGCAGGTGACAGAACCATAGAGCTAAATCCCCGGCCCAAACTCATTCTATTTTTGATAAACAACCCAGGTCTTTCCACCTTTTCATATCCTCTTAAATTAAAGAAATCACTTAAAGTAGGAAGACCCTCCATGTACATGGGTTAGAAGAATTAATCTTGTTAAAATGTCCATACTAGCCAAAGCAAACTACAGATTCATTGCATTCCCCATCCAAATGCTAATAAAGTTTTTATACAGAGTAAGAAAAAATTCTAAAAATCATGGAAGCACAAACAATCCCAAATAGTCAAAGCAAAAAGAACAAAGCTAGAGGCTTCACAATACCTGATTTTAATGCATATTTCAAACCACAGTAACCAGTATTAGCATGAAAATAGATGCATAAAACAATAGAGAAAAAAACAAAATTAAATCCATGCATATACAAGACAACTGATTCTCAACAAAGATGCCAAAAACATACACTAGAGAACAGACAGACTTTTCAACAAATAGTGTTGGGAAAACTGGATATCCACACAGAGAAAATTAAAACTTGACTCTTATTGCTTATCCTGTGAAAAAGAAAAATCAACGCAACATGGAACTAAGTTCTTCATGGAAGAATTGAAACTCTAAAACGACTAGAGAAAAACACAGGAGAAACACTTCAAGATATTGGTGCAAGCAATTTTTTTTTCTGTATAAGACTCCAAAAGCATAGAAAACAAAACAAAACAAAAATGGATAAATGGGTTTACGTCAAGCTAAAAAGCTTCTGCACAGCAAGGGAAGCAACAAACAGAGTGAAGATACCATAGTACCTTCAGAATAGGAGAGAATATTGCCAGCTATTCATCTGATGGAAGCTTAATATCCAGAATATTTAAAGAATTCAAAAACTCAACAACATGTATTTCAGTTTTTTAAATGGGCAAGTGATCTGAACAACACTTCTCCACTTGATCTTAGCCAAAAGGCTGAGAAGCAATGAACAACACTTCTCAAAAAACGAAATACAAGTGGCCAATAAATACCTGAAAAATGCCCAATATAATTAACCACTGGGGAAATGCAACTAAAAACTGTGATGAGAAACCATCTCACTCAACTTAGAATAGCTATGATCAAAGTAAATGAATAAATAAATACTAGTGAAAATGCAGAGAAAAAAGTAACTCTTATACACTATTGGTGGGAATGTAAATTAGAACCACTGCCATGGAAAATGTTATGAAGGCTCCTCGAAAAAGTAAAATAAAACTACTGCATGATTCAGCTATTCCACTCCTGGATATATATTCAAAGGAAATGAAATCAGTATATGGAAGAGATACCTGTGTGCCTATATTTATTTTGGAACTGTTCACATAGCTAAGGTAAGGTGCCCATGAGCAGGCAAATGGATTAAGCAAATATAACAAATATACACAATACAGTATTAGTCAATCACAAGAAAGAATGAAATTCTGTCATTTGCAGCAAAATGGATAGAACTGGAGTACATCATGTTAAGCAAAATAAACCAGATACAGAACAATAAGCATTGCATATTTTCTCTCAGGCGTGGAAACTAAACAAACAAACAAAAAAACAATTTACTAGGCTTTGGGAAGAGTACCAAGGGATGAGGTAGCAAGGCTGAAAGGTGTGTATGTGTGATCCATGCATGCTGCATGTAATCATGAAAAAAAATCACAATGAATCCTATTAATATCTACAATTAATATATGTACATCTTAAAAGACATCAAAAATCTATTAGTGAAAATGAGGAAATCTGCATAAATTCTATAGGTTAGTTGACAGTATTGCACCAAAATTTGTTTTTATTTTGCTTATTATATTATGACTCTGTAAAATTTTAACATTAAGGGTTACTGAGTGAAAGGTATATGAAACTGTGTAAGCTTAACATTTTTTGTGATGGTAGGAATTCATGATGAGGCAGGAATCATACTTATCCTGCTCACTACCCTGCCATACAAGGAAAAGAGGAGGCAATCAAGAATAATAATAATAATAATACTAGTTAAGAGTTATATCGTGCCCAATGTGCCTGCCTTGCAAGTGCAAGGTCCTGCAAGGTCCTGAATTTGATCCCTGGTACCAAAAATAAATAAATAAATGAGTTATATGGTGTCCACCATATGCCCGGTACTATCTTCTGGACTTTATATGTTAATCTGATTTTATAATATATGCTAAGTACTATTACTATAGTACTATATAGTACTCCATTTTAAAGATGAGGAAACAGAAGCACAGAGAGGATAAGCAGTCTGCCCAAGGTGACTACTGAGTGAGAGAGCTGGAACTGAATCCAAACAGTTTGCCTCCACTCTACTATGTTATCTTGATGAATTGATAGAATGAAGAAATGAATGGATGGTAAATGCGCAAAAAGGAAAAAAAGAGGCCTCTGGCTAAATCCCCAGTCAGTAGAAGAATCAATAAACCAGCAAAGCTCATTCCCAAAGCATTTTGCTTAATCAAGGTTTTGCAATTTATCCTCCATTGCAAAGTAACAGGCTATGTATGCTCAAAACCTTCCTAATGCTGAAGAGACACTGACATTAACACTTGATAAGTGAATGGAAAAGTGAACATTTTAATTTAAACCAAATGAAGAAATTAATTGCCAGCAAATTAAAAGGCATCATCTGCCATCTCTCTGCCTTCTCAGTCTTCTGCTTTTCACTCAGAACAATAACAAGGGCACAGTGAGCTCAGCCATGACCAGTGGCTTTTCCCATTCCAATTTCCTGATTTTGCAGCTTACAAAATAATCTTCTCTATGCTTACATCTGTACAATTGGAAATACAGGAGAGAATTCTGTAGTCCACCAAATTTCTCTGTTCCTTAAAAGATTAATTGGGTTCCTCCATTGGGGAAAGGGCTAAAGAATAGATCGTGGTCCGGGAGTGGGAGAACTAAATTTTATTTTTTGTGTCTCTGTGTCTTCAGCAGTTGGCAGAGTGCTTGGTACATAGCAGGAGCTTTCCATAGGACAGGGTATTCTGTCAGGTTAGTAGAAAAAATAATTGTGTGTGTGTGTGTGTGTGCTGGAAATTGAACCCAGAGCTTTGTGCATGCTAAGGACACACTACTACTGAGCCATATCCTAGTCCTTAGAAATACTGAGAGCATGAAGTTCTCTGGATAAGAAATATTCCCCAGTTAATAGTTTCTAAATAAAAACATCATTCATTCAGCAAATAGGTTCTAAGTACTTATGATTTGCAAAGTACAAGTGAATTCAAATAGTCATAGTTTTTATGATACTTATAGTACAAGTACATTTAAGAGATGTACACACATATATCAACCCTGTGACCTTAGGACAAAAGAATCTTGTAAATTCAAGGTGAATGCAAAGCAGTGGCTCTCTCCTCCGTTTTAAATCTTAAAGTACAATTCTGGAGTCATTTTGTGGGTATGCAAAATTTGCATTTTAAATGCTATTTGCTTAAATAGCATCTATGCGGTACATGTGGAATAGGGTCATTTCCTTGGTGCAACTGACTGTCATTTCCTGGCATAGAGGGGGTTCATTTCTCAATGCAGTTGAAGGTAGATCTGAGGAAAAGTATCAGTCCA
The DNA here is from genome assembly GCF_012274545.1 of Fukomys damarensis. Lineage (NCBI taxonomy): Eukaryota > Metazoa > Chordata > Mammalia > Rodentia > Bathyergidae > Fukomys > Fukomys damarensis. The sequence goes on along the minus strand of NW_022900945.1, from coordinate 47,588,338 downwards.
CGAGAAGAAGAAAATTGTAGAGAAAAAAAATGCTAGCCTGTGGACTGAACAAATGACATATCTGGGGGACTGGGAGAAAACAGAAGTGCTTAAATTAACAAGAGTGCTGCCTGCCTGATCTTTGACAACAGAAAGAATATATACAGCACTAAGTTCTGAGACACAGCACTGTGGTTCAGGATTCACACTTCTGTCACACCATCCCACTTTGTTTCTAATCAGAAAAATTATTGCCTCATTGTTTCTTTTTCATGAATTTTTGAGTCTTCGGAAAGACAGCATAAAGCAGTGTTAAGAAGATCAGACATTGGTGGTAAACTACCACCGTTCAAAATTCAACTGTGTTACCGTGGAGAAGAAAATGTGTGGCAAGTAATATATTCAAAGGGTTAGTACTAAGGTTAAATGAGATAATATAGATACAATATGTAGCACATAATAAGGATTCAACAGCTATCAGCTATTAACAGTAGCAGCTATAACAAGAAGACGCCATGTGTGAAGACTTATTCACAAAGTCTTTTCAGATGCATGTTCTAGGTTGAGATCAAGTACTGGATCCCTTCTCACCATCTTCCAAACATGGGCATGTCAGTTAACCTCTAAGGTTCAATTTCTTTATATGTAAATTGAGATGACAGTACATAAGATATCTAAAACAATTATGAAGATTAAATTAAATAATATATGCAAGTTATATAGCATACACTAAGTACTCAATAAATGCTAGCAATTACTGTATTTATCATCCAGTGTACCCTTCTATGAACTCTGTTATAAGGAAACAAAGACTCAGAGCTGGAATCATCCTCAGAGCAGGACTGAGATCAAACTCCAGTTCATATGAAGCTCCTGGCTGAGACAATTTTCCAGTGATGACATAAGGCTTCCAGGAGACATACTCTGTACCCAAATCAGAACAAAGATTTAGCTGCAGAGGCCTTAAAGCCACCCAACTCCACTCCTTGAAGGAAGGACACCATTTAAATCTGGCACAGTAACACGGAGATTCCTTTATTAATGGGGACATTAGAGGTAAGCATTCTTTTCTGATCTTCTCTCCAGCTACCAAGGTTCAAAAAGCACAGAGGTCATGATTTTTTCTTGATATTCTCAGAGAAGCCTTGGCTGTCCTCAGATGCCTGCTGGGTATGTATGAAATTAAAGAGAGTAAAGAACATGGAGTCATATGGTGGGGCCACCTCACTCATCTTGAGTCATCCCCAGAGATGCTTCGGATATTTCATTTGGTTCTGGATCACTTGCTCAGTCAGAGTGTCTCCTTGTGGGCACACGTAACAACTGCATCCAAAGAACCAATGGGACTGAATTCTGTTCCTCTTGATCCTATTCTCTAGTTCCTCATTCACTTTCTCCTTCTCCCTTCCAAATGGCACTTATTCAGATCCTACATTTTTCCTATATGCCCACTCAGTCAACTCTATTTTTTCTTGGTCCCCTGTGTAGATCTTAGGTTTGTCCAGATGGGGGTCTGTGCAGCTCTATGTATAATGTTCACTTCGACGTGTATGTTATGTGATCCAGGTATGTAGTTATTGAAAATGTAAACAAAAGTAATGAAGCCAAACTCTAAAGGAAGCATGTTTGCTCATCTAAGGTAAATACAGAAGTTAAGTTTTTCTGGAATCAAATCTTAGAACAAAATGGCTTATTTCCACTAAAGACAAATTTAAAAGCAATTTAAGATTGAAGGTAGGTAATACATTCATATGATTCAAAATTTAAGAAATATTTATACATTATCCTTGTGTTCAGGTCAATTTCACTTTACCAAACAAGTGAACATGTAAATATTTAAATTCAGAGATTTAAGTATGTATATACTTTACAAATAAATACAAATTAACAATTTAATTTCTTCCTTTCTATGCAAATTAGAGCATACAGTGCATATAATTATATATCATGCTTTTTTCACTTCTTAATCCATCTTGGAAATCTCCCAAAATCAATTCCTCAGAAGTGCCCTCATTCTCTTTTTATAGGTATACAATATTCTATTGTATGGATGATATGGATGTACCATAATCTATTTAATAAACCCCTCACTCATGGATATTTATATTGTTGCCAATTTCTTGACATAGCAAACAGCACTGTAACAGATGACCAGTTTTGGTCGCTAAATCGCCCACTTCCATGTGGCGCCAATGACACCTATAACAGCAGCATGGGGCAGTGCCCATTTCTCCTTCTTTGCATTACAGTGTGCATTGTTTCAATTACATTTTAACTAACTTGATCACAAAAATGGTATCTTATTCTTGTTTGAATTTGTGTTTATCTCAATAACAGTGAGATTGACTGACTACTCATATATCTAAAAGCTGTTTATACTTCCTCTTTCTGTGTTTGTTTACATTCTTTGCCCAATTTATTTTGTACAATTGGCCTCTTTTAGGCAAGTGTTCTAAAACTATATTCCCAGCCCTTTAGTCTTCTTTTTGACTTGGAAAAGTTCTTAAAATATCTTGGGAATTAAAACCTTGTCTGTGAAATTAGTTGTGAACAGTTTTCTCTCCAACTTACCACTTGTCTTTTGAGTTTACTTAGTTTCTGCCAAGCAAAGATTTTTAGTGAATTTATTTTTTAAATCTTTCCTCTAATACCTTTTAAAATCATGGTTAGAAGCTCTTCCGCACTCTGAATTTATGCAAGGACTTTCCTTTTAGGGTTTACTTTTTACATTTAACATTTGATTCATTTGGAATGGATCCACAAAAATGCACAAGAAATGGATCCAGCTTCATTAAAATAAATAAATAAATAAACCCCCAAATCTAACACTATTTGTACTAGAGAGAGAGAGAGAGAGAGAGAGAGAGAGAGAGAGAGAGAGAGAGAGAGAGAGAGAGAGAGAGAGCACGC
>NW_022900945.1:47449413-47585386 GCF_012274545.1 Fukomys damarensis | reverse complement strand
AGAGAGAGACCACCTGGGCAGCGATCCTGTGAACAATGAGACTGTGGGTGGGCTGTCTGGCAAAAGGGAACTCAAAGCAGTCAGAAACAAAGAATTCAAAGGGTTTCTGTCTTGAGGAATTGCGGGAACAGAGAGAGTGAGGCCACTCTTCTTGGGACCATCAGTGTCTTGTCTTTATTCTTCTTTGAGGTTTCCTTTCCTTCTGCTGCCAAGGCTGAACGGGCGCCTGGGCTTGTGCTCAAAGTTGTAGTCCTGCCTGTGTGGTTGCCTTACCCACTGGGAGTGACACTATTCATTTAATAGTCTATTGTTTTCCCCACTGATTTGAGAAGCCAACTCTATCATATGCCAAATCTTTATATATATTTGAGTCCATTGCTGTATTTTTATTTTGTTTAATTGTAAGACTTGAATAAGCAAAAGTGACTCCTTGCTAATAGGCCAGAGACAGTGCTTCTTCATATGCTAATTGCTACCTTGGCTAACAGCCCACCCAGGGGCAAATGGTATGACAAAAGGTGACCGTAGAACATTTCCTGCATGAGATAAGCAATGTGTTTGGAATCTTGTCCTCTGATAGTTCTATGAATGCCCTGACATTTTGTTTAGAAAAATCTTATAAAAAGGACCTCAGCCCCTGAGCAGTTGCTTCTCTTAGCTACCTGGCTCTAGGAGTGCCATCTGGCCAGACTAATAAAGGTCTATTTACCATCTAGCCTGATGTGTTCCCTCCTGGGTTTCTCGTTTCTCCGTCAAGCTCCCGGAGCCTCGCTGGGTGTTAGGACCCAGCATCATAGAGGCCTTTTTGGCTGTTCATGCTCTGTGGAGTGGAAGTGAGACTTTAAGTCTTACAAGTTAATGTGTCAGCAACACATTTTGCTGTTGATGTGTCAACAATAAAATTTAAAAGTTTCTAAATCACTGAGATATCAGCCGAAATGGAAATATAGAAAGAATAGAGAAACTGGGGAAATGAAAATGATACTTAGCCAGATGCATTCTACATGAATTCTTGCCTTTCACAATTCCAGTGTGAGCCAGAGTAGAGCGTGGAAGGAGAACTGAAGAATGTCACCCTGTGACCTGAGGGTGGGAATCAATCACATCCAGAAGATTCTTGTGGCTCTGGCTTTTTTTGTGGCACATACTCATGTGCCTGACTCATCCAACCACAGGTTAGTTCTAAACCAAAAGAGTTCAGCCCTGAACCAAAAGTTTGAGCCCTTATTGGGAATTTCTACAACCACAAGAGAAACAGGCAGTTCTTGGTGAGGATTATTTTAAAACGTCAATCTCAGGATTTCCATGGGGCTTGTTTCTTTCCACAAGAGACAAATCAAATGGCAGTGAAAGAATAAAATTAACACTGAGAAAAAGCAGAGATGATGAAATACTACTCAGCAGTTAAAAAGAAATGAATTATAAATAGACACAAATCAATCTGAGTGAATGAAGACAGATAAAAATAAGTACATACTAGATTCCATGATATAATACTCTAGAAAATGCAAGCTAATTTATCATGACAGAAATCAGATAAGTCATTGCTGAGAAGGAAGGAGAGGAGAGGCAGAGCCGGGCAAGAGAAAAAAAATTACAGAGGCATAAGAAAAGTTTGAGATTGCAGTGATGATTGCATAAACTGGGCCATATTTCAGTTTAAAAACTTGACAATTTATGCACTGAAATATGCATGGTTCGTTTTAAGTCACTAATTCTAAAAAGATGTGCATTTTCTTTAGTTTCCTTTTGTTTTCCTGTGAAAACAATCCAGAGCCTCACACATGCTAGGCCAGAGCTCTGCTGTTACCGACCTTATGGGTTCCTATGCTTTCTATGAGAAGAATGAGACAGAAGGCATGTTGGCACAGGAACAAGACTTTACACTCTTAACCTCAAACACAAGGGTGGACAACATGTAGGGGACACATATTCTAGGCTGACCCCTCCGCCCCCCAGAAAAGATATACAGCTTTTGTGGCATCTGCAGGGTAGTCAGGGACCTGATCTCTAGTCAGTATTGCATGTAAAGATGGAGCTTTTATTGTGCCTGTGCTCTTTATCCTGCTTCTTCCCACAATGCACGTCTCATTAGCACCATAAGACTCTGCCTCCAGGGTGATATTTTTACTACATATGCTAATAAAGTAAAAGTAACTATAGGTTGCCTGAATGACTGACTACTCTATGTATGGATTTGTTCCTTGCCACCTGGAATTCACTCCTTATAATCTGAGAAATTTCCAGATTGAGACTTAGAGCAGGACATATCACATCCCTGACACAGAGAGCTTGATTTAATAATCTTAGAGTCTTTTCTGGGCTCTAGCTCTGTGATATTGCCACGGACCATGGAGGATTTTTTTTTCTTAATTTTTTTGTTTTTGTTTTGTTTTACTTTTCAATAGTAATTCTTTTTTTTTTTCATGAAGTTTATTGGTACATTTTAGGTATACAGTACAGTTACATTCATCATTGGGATCTTGGACCTTTATATAATATATCTTGGTTTTTATATTTTTCCCCTGACCATGGAGTTTTGAAATCAGAGCTTACTTCCCATTTCTCGGTGTATCTTAATTTTATAGCCTTCAAGACCGGTCAACTTTTTGACTTTCGAATCTCTTATATGTTTATTAACTCCATAAGACTGAAGGCTGACTTACTTTTCTCACTCACAGCCACAGATGTTTTTAAAAGAGTGAAGATGAGGCGAGGGGAACTAGCAGAGAAAGAAGCAGAAGTGAATAGTGTAAGTATGGGAGGGGAAGGAAGCAAAAGAGAAAAAAAAAAATTTAGACTGGATCTGTTCTCTGGTGCCACATGCCTGCTTGGGTTTCTTAACAAAACGTAAACTGAAAAGGTAATATACTTACTGTTTTGCCCAAGCTGAGTCTCTGAGGACAGAACAACAGGTCCCCATTTATACTTTTCCCAAGAAAATCTAGGTGTTCATTTTGGCTCCTCTTCCTCATCTCTTGCACCCAGTTTATCACAAGTGCAAACAATTTTACTTTTAATATTTATTTGAGAAGACATTTGTTCTCTTCCATTCTGATCTGTTGAGTCCAGGCTCTTTTTAAGGCCTCCCAACTGGGCTCTCTGACCTCTTCTATCCTCCCTATTGTTTCCAAAATTACATATATTAAGAATAGTGTCCCTCTATGTTATAGGAAGACAAGAACAATCCAGGAAGCAAATTATAAAGATAAGAGCAGAAGTTAATGAAATTGAGACTTAAAAATAATGAAAAGAATCAGTGAACCTAAGAAATGGTTCTTCAAAAGAATAAACAAAATACACAAACCCTTAGTCAGTCTTCCCCTAAACTGAAAAGAAAGACCCAACTTAGCGCAATTAGAAATGAAAAAGGCAAAATCACAACAGACACTGTGGAAACCTAGAAGATTGTTAGTAACTACTTCAAAAACCTGTTCTCCAGTAAATTGGAGAATCCAGAAGAAATGAGTGGATTCTTACGTGTATGAATTATCAAAACTGAATATGAAAAATCCAATAATAGGCAATGAAACTGAAACAGTAATAAAAACTTTGAAAGCCTGGGACCTGTTGGATTCACCACTGAATTCTTTAAGAACTTTGGAGAAGATCTAACATCAATACTCCTCAAACTCTTTACCGAAATTTCAAGAGCAGGAGTATACCCAAAGTTTTTCCAGGAAGTTAGTATTGCCTTGATTCTAAATTCAGCTAATGTCTTAACTGCTTAATGAACAGGCCAATATTTTTAATGAAGATAGATGTAAAATTTCTTAACAAGATGCTAGTGAACAATGCAACAAATCATTTAAAAGATCATATCTCATGCCAAGCATTTAGCTCAGGGGTGCCACTGCCTCCCTTGCAAGTCAAGGTCCTGAGTTCAATCCCTGGTACACACACACACACACACACACACACACACACACACACACACACCAAAAAAACAAAAAAGCAAATTCAGCAATATAGCAAGATACAAAATCAACACAGAGAAATCAATAGCATTCCTGTACAATAGTGAAATAATTGAGAAAGAAATTAGGAAAACAATGCCATTTGCAATGCTACAGCATTAAGTAAAATTAATACTTAGGAATTAACCTAATGAAGGAAGTGAAAGACCTCTGCAATGAAGCAGCACTCTGAAACAGGAAATAAAAAGGAACATCAGAAAATGCATAGGAAGAACTAATATTATTCCTGGATAGGCAGAATCAATATTGTCAGAATGGCCATACTACAAAAACTGAGACATAGATCCAATAGAATGCCAATTAAAATACTATAATCATTCCTTACTGAAATAGAAAAAAATAAGCCTAAATTTCATATGGATCCAAAAGACATCCAAAGCAGCAAAAGCAATCCTGGGCAACAAAAGCAATACAGGAGCCATCACAATCCTGGATTTTAGGTTACATTACAAAGCTAAAGCGATTAAAAACAGTGTGTTAACAATGTAGGAAAAAAATTTTACCAGCTATTCCTCAGACAAAGGACTACTATCTAGAATATATAAAGAACTCAAAAAAATCAGACCCCCCCCAAATCAAAGACTCAATTCAAAAATGGGTATCTGAAATGAACACACATTTCTCAAAGAAGTAAAAGCAGCAAATAAATATATGAAAAAATGTTCAAAACCACAAGAGATGCAGATGAAAACAACACTGAGATTCCAACTTACCCAAGAAAGAATGGCTGCTCCCTAGAAATCAACCAATAACAAATGCTGGCGGGGCTGTGGGGAGAAAGGAACCCTTCTCCATTGTCAGTGCTCAGAGTGCAGACTGGTGCAACCACTGTGGAAATCAATATGGAGATGCCACAAAGAACTATGATTAGAGGTTCCATTTCACCCAGCCATCCCTCTGCTGGGTATCTTTTAAAAAAGAATTAAAAAATTATACCACAGTGATATATGTGCACCCATGTTTATAGTAGCAGAGTTTGTAATAGCTAAACCTTGGAAACAACCAAAATACCCATCAACTGGAGACTAGATAAAGAAGATGTGGTTTTTCTACAAAATGGAGTGCTACTCAGCCATAAAGAATGAGAAACTAGAAACTCTTATAACTAAATGGATGCACATTAAGTGAAATAAATAGGACACACTTGAGTAAATATTGAATAGTTTCTCTGGTGTGAAAAACTAAAAGTGCAAAAAGGTACAAATGGTATAATTAGGAGTGTGAAATAGGAAGAAAATGGCTAAAGAGGAAGTGGGAAGTGGAGGGGAAAGGACATAAGGGAAAAGAAAAATGTGAAAAAGAGGAAAAAAAGTCTTTGTAACTAGGGAAGGGTGAAAGGGGTAAAGGGATGGGGAAAAAACAAAAACCAAGATATATCATGTAAAAGTACAAGATTCCAATGATAAATGTAACTGTATTGTTTGCTTTAAATGTACCAATAAACTTAATGGAAAAAAATACCAGCACGGTATCGGCACAAAAACAGACATGTGGATCAGTGGAACAGAACAGAAGATGCAGAAACAACCTCAAGCACATTCAGGAATCTGATCTTTGAGCAAGGGGTCAAAACATGCTGGAGGAAAGACAGCCTCTTTAGAAAATGGCGCTGGGAAAACTGGTATCCACAGGAATATAGAAGCATATTTCTTACCATATACTAAACTAAAATCAAAATAAATCAAAGATCTAAATACTCAAACAGAAATACTTTAGGCAGGGTCTTTCTGAATAGAACCCAATTGCACAAGAAATAACAGCAAGAATCAAAGGAAACAACTAACAAAATGAAAAGACAACCTACAAAATAGGAAAAGCATGTTTACTAGCTACTTTTTTATACAGAGGACTAATATTTACAATATATAAATAACTCAAAATATTAAACACCCATAAAAATAAAAGATCCATCTTAAAGAATAGGCAACTGAGAATTTCCAGGAAGATGACAGTGTTAATCAGCACAGAAGCAGCTTCTCTGAGATTGGTGCTCAGTTGCTCGACTATATATAGCAACTTGAGGAAGAGAAGAAGGAGCGAAGTGGGTCCCTGCAAGGATCTGAAGCAAGAATCGAGCCCCACACGAAGAGTGAAGAGGAAGACCTCAACACAGAAGAAAGAGGTGGAAGCAATGTTTTCTTTCTTGTGGCTTGCTACATGGGAGGGGTGGCTCAAACCTACAGATGCACAGTGACTACTGTCAATCCCAGAGGCCTGCACAGGGAAGTGTACCGGTGGACACAGCAGATTGCAGTGGCTGGTAAATTACTTGAGACATTCCCCTGGGAGAGGGAGTTACCACCTTGAAGAGGGGCCAACTGAGATCAGAACTCAGATCAGCTATGGGCTGGTTCAATCTAGCAGCTCCCAGTGTTAGGGTGAGGCATAAATGAGTTCAAGTTGGCAGGAGGTGGAAGTGGAGGTGGAGGTGAAGTGGAGCCAAGCTCAAGATGGCAGGGAGCTGAGTTCAAGCCAGCAGGAGGTACACAGACTGTTGCAGGCTGAACAAATCAGGATCCAGCCTCACAGCCAGAAACCAGCCTGGATTTCAGTGGAACTAAATATGCAGGCTTTCTGGGATTATATACTACCCCACCGTAAATTGACTACTAGCTAACTGGGATTAATCAGCACAGATCTGGGCTCCACCATTCTGCCAGTGACAGCAGAGACACACCCTCAAGTGGATATTTTTTAAAAAAAAAATTTTTTTTTTTTTTTTTGGTACAGGGGCTCAAAGTCAGGATCCCAGGCCCTTTTTGTTCCAATTTTTTAATAGTGTGAACATTATCTCTAGTTTTTGTTGCTGTTGTTCTGTTCACTATGTTTTTATTTCTTCCCTCTTTACCTTCTACCTTCTATAACCACTTTCCCAAAGTTTAAGTGATCTTCCTTCCTCCTCCAGCCTTGCCTCTAATCTCTTCCTCTTCTATGTCTCTATTTTCCCCCTAATCCCTTTTAAATGATCTCCCCTGAGGGTAAAATCACCATATTGAGAATATATTTACTGTATTTTCAGGTTTGTTTTAGATTTTATTATACAACCACAAATATAGTTCATATGATTAAAGAGAGAAAATTAATACTTACCACAATTCATCATTTTCTAGGCTGTGATTGATACTATTGTTATCACTGATTGTACAACTCTAGCCAAAGTGACATAATTGTTCTAATGAATTGTTCTTGATGTGGCAAGCCTGAGATTGCCTAAGAGTCATAAACAGTACTATAGGCCAGTGCCAAAGAACCAGGGGATAAGCCAAATAGGCAGCAACTTCTCATCCCCAATAAATTGAAGAGGTAAGATCTTGAAACAGGCTCCAAATTCAAAAGCCAGCTACACCTGGAAGACATGTCTGAGAAGTAGTCATTTCCTAAGGGTTTTAAATACTAGCAATAAATTTATCTGCCATGGGCAATTAACCTGGGAATTAAAGAAATAAAGAAAATGTGAATACATGAAAGTAAGATGCAACCTCAGACTCCAGTTTACCAAAGGCAAATCCAAAGGACGATGAGGTGGAACAATTTAAAACCCATCCACCCTAACTCTCTGAAGTGGTAGAAGCAGAAATAACAAAGCAGATGAGTGAGGGTCTAGAAAAAAAATAAAATTAGAAATAATTTCTAAGAAAACTACAGAGATGGTGACCATAATGAAGGACATGGCTAGTGACTCTAGAGAAGATACAGATTTTAAAAATAGAGGAGCTTAGGAAAATTATGGAAATGATGAAGGCCCAATATAGGAAAGAAGTGAAATCCACGAAACAGATTCAAACAGATATCCAGATTTAAAATTCCATTAAAAGTATATGAAGCACAATGAGCCAATGTGAGGACAGAATTTCAGATTCAGAAGACAAGATTGTGGTTAGTGATTACAGAAATGAAGACTTGAAAGTCACAAGGGGCCGTGAAAAATAAATCCAATAACTACTAGATGATGTAAAGAAGAATAACATAAAATTGAACAGAATCAATGAAAAGGCAGGAGATAGTGCAAATGACATAAAGGACCTGTTAACGGAAGTATAGCAGAAAACTTTCCAAGCAAGGAAAAGAATTTTACAAACAAATATATGAGGCATATAGAACTCCATTTAGCTATGACCAAAATAAATTCTACACCAGGCATACAATAGTCAAGATTCAAGAAATTCAATATAAGAACAGAATATTAAAAGCCCTTAGAAAAAATAAACAAATCACCTGTAAAGGAAAAGCCTATCGGAATCACAGCAGACTTTTCAACACAAACCCTCAAGTCAAAGACAACTTGGAGTGAAGTCTTTCAAGCACTATAAGAAAACAACCTTCTACCCAGATTGATGTACCTCCAAAAATTAACTAATTTCATAATTAATAGAGAAACAAGATATTTCCATGACAAAGAACATCTGAAGAAAGTCATGACCACCAAACCAGCCCTCTAAAATGTTCTGAAGGCATTCTAGAAAGAAATAAGAAGGACTACATCTCCATGAACCTCAACAGAATGAATCCACCAGGCAAGAAAAGTAATTAAATGAGGGAAATGAATTGAATGGGAAAATAACATGACAACAATAAGTCAGTACCTATCAGTTATAACCGTGAATGTCAATGGTCTCAATTCACCAATCAAAGAAAAAGACTAACAGAATGGATCAAGAAGTGAGATCCAACAATAAGAAACACACTTAATTCAAAAAGAAATTCATAGATTAAAAGTCAAAGATGGAGAACAATACATCATGTTACAGGAACCCAGAAAAAAGCATAGATAGCTCTTCAATTTGCAGAAAAATTGATTTTCAAGCCAAGACTGATTAAGGGAGACAAAGAAAGTCACTACATCCTTGTTAAGAGAACAATCCAAGAAGAAGAGATAACAGTAATAAATATATATGCATCAAGTACCAGTGCACCCAACTATCTAAAACAAATATTAATGGACATGAAAAATCAAGTAAGCACTAATACAATTGTAAAGGGGAACCTCAATACCTCACTGCCACAAATAGGCATATCTACTAGACAAAACAATAATAATAACAACAACAAAGAAATACCAGAACTGAACCAAACTTTTGAACAAATGGATTTAGTGGATGTCTACAGACCGTTCGACCCCACAGTGTCAGAATTCACATTCTTCTCAGCTATACATGGGAAAGTCTCCAAAATAAACCACAAAGTGCCTCATAGAACATGTTCAAATAAATGCAAAGGAACTGAAATTATACCATGCATATTTTTAGGTCATAGTGCAATGAAATTGGAATCAATGGTAAAAGAAACCACAAGAATTTCATAAACACATAGAAATTAAATGACACCCTCCTGAATAATTGATGGGTCACAGATGAAATTAAAGAAAAAATAGACAGTTTCTACAATTAAATAATAATGCCAATACAATATTCCAGAACTTATAGAATGTAATTAGAGTCATTTGAAGGAAAATGGATTTATCTTGATACCATAATGTTACATGAGATAATCAGACAAGCAAGCATGTGTTCTCTTATATGAGAAACCCAAAGTATCATCAAATTAAGGAGCAAAATAAAAGATAGACAACAGAAAGCAGGGAGAAAGATCTTTTATAAAATGGAAGGGAGCCAAGACATGGAAGGAGAGGGACTAAAGGGAGTGTAAGGTAATTTAAAAAGAATTAGGCCGTATTATGTACATGTACCAACTCCCTACCATGTATGACATCCTCATATACTACAAACATGTACTAATGAAAAAAATTTTCAAAACCATTTAAAGAATGAACTGATCTGTTATTCCTGGTATCTAGATGCCCCACCGGCCCAGTGCCTCATGTGCTCATAAATGGGAGGTGGTTGGATCTAGAGTATATGATACTGGGATCAAGGGTGTGCAGCATCTGAAGGGGTATAGCATAGTTCTGGGTGTGGACAATGGAAGTCCCACCCTGGGTGTGGGTGGGACCACCCACAACAGGCTTCTAGTCTGGATGGATTATAAAGAGTGACAGGGAAGACCTGCCTGGCCATGAACTGTTTCTTCTATGCCATGACCCTCTAGCATGCCACCCAACCATTACAGACTGAAACCTCTACAAAGCATGAGCTAAAATAAACCTTTTCTCTTTTACTTTTGAGTATCAGATATTTTGACCCAGCAATGAGAAAAGTAACTAAGCCCTTTTTTCCCTCTCCTTAAAAAAATTATATCTACACGTCTTGTTCACTTAACATGAACCAGCCTCCAAGCTTGGCTCTTACTTCCCACATCTCCAGCAGACCCCACTACCTTGTCAAGCACCTAATTCCAACTACGCCAGACATATTTTCCCTTAAGTACTCTTATCCTATTTGTCCACCTAACACGCTTCTTCCTTATTTAGAGATCCCATGCACATGTTCCCTTTCTTTGGAGCTTATTTGGCTCTCTCAGTGAAGTGAATTATTCCTTCATCTGTGTTACCACAGCTCCTTTCATCTTTGTTGTGGTGACTGATGAGTCTTTCCCACAAGATGATAAACATCTAAAGAATAGAAAGTGTTTCTTATTCATCTTTATATCCATAGGAGCCAGCACAGTTCATAAAATGTAGCAGGTGCTAAATTAATGTGTTTAATTTATTGATTTAAATTGAAGAAACTGAAATAGATCAATGATTTTCAATACATTTTGAATACATCCTTGTGTAACTCTCTTTAAAAACAAAATGTTACCAAGAATCTGAATGCATATTCAGATAAAGGTGGGCATGATCTGGCTGAAAAGTAAATTAATGTGTTCAGTTTCAGCTATTTTATCATTCTATTCTATCATTCTCAACAGTTTTCTTTTTATGTGCATCCACTTATATAAGAGATTTGTTATTGTGATACCTTCCTCTCTTTCCTCATCTTCACCATCTGATGATTGTTTGTTTTGTTTGTTTTGGTACCAGGGATAGAACTCAGACCTTGTGCTTGTAAAGCAGAGGGCAGCACCACTGAGCTAAATCCCTGGCCCTCCATTTGCCTTTTTCAACATTGAAGTTTCTGTTCCTCCAGGGTTACAAAAAATAATAATAACTTTCCTGTTACTGGCTTTCTTGCTTGCAATTTTCCTGTCTTGTATTAAATTTCCATTCATGAAAAAGGAATCTATGGACAAAGAGATCTCTACCTATAGAAGAAGACAGTTCTCATAAGAGACATATGTTTGCTCAGTTTACTAAGTTTCCAGACATGTTAGATGCAAGATAAGTATATTTTAAAAAGTACAAGGAATCTGGCAGTTCAGCCACAGTGGCTGGGTGCATCTCCTATTTATTCTTTCTACATAAAGAATCTAATTTAAAGTTTTGAGTCTATTTTCAGATTACCACTTTATAGGATTGTTTCAGATTTTTTTCTGTCTTGCATTATCAAAAGAGATGCCATATATTAATTCTTGCAGTTTTATAAACAAAGCTGGTGCAATGTAGAACTCAATAGGCTGCATTTAGAACCCATGAGGAAGCATTCAGAACATTTGCAGCGTACAGAATTTATGACAAAGATAAAACTGAAGTGATTTCATTGCTTTTGTAGGCAAGATGAGGGCATTGGACCAGATGATCTCTGAGGGCTCTTCCAACCCTGAAAGTTTATGATTTCTGGGCAGATGAGAATAATTTTAGGTGAGTTGTGAGAAAAGTAAATTATCCTTTGTACAAATAAATAGAACAGCATGGCAGCAAATCTCAGAAAGAAAAAAATTTAAATTATCATCATGCTTTATTATATGTTAGTTTCACTTCTGTAATATTTTTCTTACTAAGAAATGCCACGGTGTAAGGTTTCAAGTGTAATTCAGTAAATGTTATGTACATTTGTGATCTCTCTGCCATAACTTCAGGACAGAGACCATAGGAACAACACTCATTGGGCATGAGGACCACAGGGCTAAGTGAGCCCGAGCTGGCTTCTAAATATGTCCAGAAAGGTGTTTCAAAAATTCAAGTCATTGGTAGAAATTCAAAACGTGTTTGCTCAAATCGTCAAGGTTACACAATTACTGTTATCAGGCTACATTCCAAAGGCTTGTTTCATATAAATACACATATATGTAAATATGCCCTAATTGTGGAAGGATCACAAAAATTTTATGTTGTGTCTTTAGCCTCTTTCATAGCATCATTTTTCTAGGGGGCAAAAATAGAATCCTCATTCTCAGCTGTGATTCTTTGTATCTATCTCCTCCAGACCAGCAGCATAAACTCATCTGCCACAATGGGGAAGTTTGTGGACAGGGATCAAAGCAGGTGGCCCTGGCCACATAGTATATCCAAACTTTACATTTGCCTAACCAAAGGAAAAATGTTCTAAACCAGAGAACAAAGAAAAGAACACCTTGAAGGATGAGTGTCAATTCTCCCTATTTCTATTTAAAATACGCTGCAAATTAAATATTAACACAAAGCTGCTTATCTTCACATTCATTTAGAGTCCTGTTTTTTGACCATGATTGAGGATTCAGAGGGTTTTTGTTCTTTGTCATGATTGGTAAGTAGCTTTATCATCCTTGATTATGATAAATTTGTTTTTGAAATTCATTATATCTAAATTGATCATTATCACAAATGGATATCAGTACTTGGCTGTCAGTATTTTTCTTTTAGCAGAAAAGAATGAACTAAATTTGAATTAATATCTTGTGGGTTTCTTTTTTAACTGCTGGAATAGAAAAAAAACAGAATAATAAAATATATTTTGAACCAAATATGAACTCCATCATTCATTCAATAAACATTTATTGAGTATAAACCATTGCACTAAGTGATTTGAAGTATGCAATGATGAATAAATCACAATTCTTGCATTTGTAGAACTTCTGAATGTGAGAAAATGAGACAAATAAGTAAATAACTCTTCTGCAGGTAAAATGAATACAAGATGATAGAGTTCTTAATGCTTCAAAGAGGAGTAGGGGGGTGAGGCACATTCAACTGAATTAAGATAAGTTTCCAGAGAAAGTGGCACATAGCACTTGTAAACTGATCATTGTTGGAGAGGCAGGATCTAGAAAGTGAGGACAGTGTACCCCATAGGGGTGGAAATGGAAAATCACTGTTAGTCTTACAAAGGAGAAATGGCACAGGTTAGCTGTATGGTTTCAGAAAACAGTCCGAGATACTCTGGGCTACTGCAGTGGTTCAAATGAAGTCTTCACCCTGAGCCAGATAAGAGATGGCAAGTATGAGCAGAGCACAGAGGTCTGAACAATGCAAAGGACACAGAATCAAATACTGTGGGACGCCTTTGGAAATAAGAGGCAGAAACACAGACTTGGAATCAGTCAAGGTCAGAAGACTATAATGCTGATAGGAATGCAGACAGTAAAGTTCAGGCTCAGGAGGGAAAAAGGACTCCATTGGCTATGGACTACAGGCTCTGAGAGAAAATTTGTCTATATTTTACTCATGTCCTGAGACTGAAGGAGATGGAAATTAAGGGTGATAGACTAATGAATCTGGCAGAGGATATTTCAAGGTAGCTTCACATTCAGGTTGTGACATGAGTACCGCTGCATGCTTTGAGCCATATCTACAATGAGAATCAGGAGCAAATGGGAGAGCTGGATGACTTGAAAAGTTTGTAGTTTCTCTACCTGCAAAGAAATACCTGCAAAGCTGGGTCAAAAGACTGCTGAAAAGACTAGCACTAAAAAGAAGCCAAGTATTTTGTGTAGGAATAAGACAAAAGATGATTTGATGGCATCTTAGAAATCACCAAGATTCCAATGACTGCAGGCTCAAGGGCACAAAAGTATAAACCTTTCATCTGAGAAAAAAGGCCCTGGGCCCCCTGCTCAATAAGGGCCCCCTAGGAATCATTTCACTATTCTCAGACATCCAGGCACTCAGAGGCCACGTCAGGGATAGTCCAAAGGGACCGGCTACGACTCAAGTTGGCAGTAGACCTTGGTGTTATCCACATGGTGCTGGTTTTTCCAGCATGCAAAATGCAGTAGCTGTGGGGCCAGAGTTCCCCACCTGGATTTCAAAAGAAGGCCTGGTAAATTAGGCAGTATTCCCTGAGAGGACACTGAATAAAACTGTGACACTGAAACTGAAGGTTCAGCAAAGACCTGGGAAATTGGAGATGCCAGAATATGGAATGTCTGTTGAGAAAACCTGCAAGCAGTGAGCAGAGCCAGCCGAGGAAAGAGGCCCTGCGAGCGGCAACCTGCAAGGCCGTAGAGGGGAGGCAGCCCAAGCCCCTTGGAATTCACAGCTCACCACGACCTGCTCCAGAGCTGGACACAGAGCTATAGGATTTAATGTTTGTCCTGCAGGGTTTTGATCTTGATTTTGTCTGATTATGGTCTCTTCCCCTATTCCTCTCTTTTGGAATAGGAATGTTTACCCTGTGCCATTGTATGGTAGGAGCCTGTAACTTTATTTTTGCAAGGGCTTGAAGCTAAGAGTTTACCTTAAATCTCAAAAAAGAGTTTGGACTTAGACTTTTCAGCAATGTTGGAATTGTTAAGACTTTAGCAATTCTTATAGATGGATTAAATGTATTTTTCCTAATGAGATAGATGAACCTTTTGGGGACCAGAGACAGAATGCTATGGTTGAGATCTAAAATGTCCCCTAAATGAAAATTTGTTATCTGTTTGCAGAAGATTAAAACTGGACCCTTATCTCTCATCATATACTAAATTAAAATTAAAATGGATCAAAAATCTAAACATAAAAACAGAAACATTAAGCCTACTAGAAGATAAAATAGGTATAACGTTTGAAGACATAGGTGTAGGAAAGGGAACAGAACTTCATCACACAAGAAATAGCAGCAAGACTCAACAAATGGGATTATATCAGACTAAAAACTTCTGTACAGCAAAAAAATCAATCAATAGAGTGAAACAACAACCTACAGAATGGGGAAAAATGTGCCAGCTATTCCTTAGAGGACTAATATCTAGAATATACAAAGAACACAAAAATTAAATTACTTAAAATTAAAGACCCAGTCAAGAAATAGGCGAGAGAAATGAACAGACACTTCACAGAGGAAGAAATACAAATGGTCAATAAATACATTTTGAAAATGTCAATTTCTCTGGCTATTAGAGAAATTAAAATTAAAACAATGCTAAGATTCCATCTTACTATGGAGTGAATGGCAATCAAATAATAAGAAATCAAACAATAACATCAAACAATCAAATCAAACAATAACAATCAAACAAATCAAACAATAAATGCTGGCACGGCTGTGGTGAAAAGGAACTCTTCTTCATTGTTAGTGGCAATGTAAACTAATACAACCATTATGGAAATCAGTATGGACATTTCTCAAAGAACAGAAATCAGAAATTCCATATGACACATATCCCTATGCTAGGTATCTTCCTCAAAGACCTTAAATTATCATACTATAGCAATACATACATACCAATGTTTATAACAGCACAATGTTTAATAGCTAAATCTAAAAGCAGCCTGTACACCCCTCAACAGACATTTGGATAAAGAAAATGTGGTATCTATACATAATAGAATACTATTTGGCTATTGAGAATGATAAATTTGGGACCTTAGTAGGAAAATGGATGCACCTGGAAAATAAAATGTTAAGTGAAATAAACCAGACACACAGCTTAAATACCATATGGTATCTCTCATTAGAGTGAGGCAAAGTATAAACAAAGAAAATGATAAATGATGAAAGGGAGTAGGGGATGAATCTCTTGCAAAAGGAAAGTAGTCCAATGGAATAAGGGAAAGGGGTTAGGAGGAGGAGAAGGGGACATAAGAATAAAGATATGTCATGGACAGGAACCTAATAACCCCAATTAATGCAAACATTATACACTATACCATGAGCCAAAACAAATACCAACAAGAATGTAAAATGGGATATAGGAGAACTGGAGGAAGAGGGAAGGAGAAGGAGAGAAAGGGAAAGGGATTTTAAAAAAGGAAAGAAACACCCTGTAATATGTATGTGTAACCATGCCCCAGCATGATTGTAAACTACATGAACTACAAACATGTAGAAATAAAAAACTTAATGTTCAAGTCTCATCTGTGGGTGGAGGCTGCTCAGAAGAAGTATATCATAGGGGATGTGATTTGGAAGGGTGTGTTTTTCTCCACAGTTCCTCCTTTTTTTCTCTCCTTCCTGGCTGCCATTGATGTGAGCAGCGTTTTCTCTGTCATGTCCTCTAATGTTATTTTAGTGTGCAATTTCCATCTTAGTTCCTACCAACCATGGGCTGAACTCACTGAAAATGTGAGCTAAAATAAGCCTTTACTCCTTTAAGTCGTGGGTTTGGGGTATTTTGTCCCCTAGGGACCACAGACCCCATAGGTAGGGAGAAGATAGGCTGAAGGTCTCATTGAGGTTTATTAAAATTTAATAGAGAACTCTACTAAAGGTTGTTTCTGCTTCTACTGCTAGACTCAGACAAAGGCAATGAAAGATGAAGAAAGTAGGCCCAGGAAGCTCCCAAGTAGTTCAGTTAACCTAAGAATTGTATGCTTCCACTTTATTTAATCCTTAAATTTAAACTACCTTCTCATAAGGCCCCCACCCATATTCTTATCCACCACCAAAGGGCAGGGAAAAGTCATGGCCAGAAGAAATCCAAGGTTAGGATTAAAGACATCCAGGGAGCCAATCGGATTCTAGGAACCTAGATGGGGAGAAGGATCCCAATAAAAGGAGCTGGAGACAAAAATCCAGCCGGTATTTCACTTTTGAATACTCCATACTCATCTGGAGTAGCTGTCTGACATGTCTTGCTTCCCCCTTTCTTCACCTTCAAATAAATCATCTTTTATGTTAAACTCAGCTTCTTTAGTTCTTTACTGCCGCTGGGTTTAGGATCACCAGGAGCTGAGCGTTCCGGCAGAACAGTGGCATAGTATGGCCTGGCATAGTGTACACCGTTCCCCAGATGTTACAGTCTCAGACACGGCAAAGTGACCAAAACAAGTTCTTTCTACATTCTAGATATGAATCCTCTGTCAAAAGAGTAGCTGGCAAAGATACTCTCCCTTTCTGTAGGGTCTCTTCACTGTGTTATTTCCCTTGCTGTGCAGAAATTTTTTGATTTGATATAGTCCCACTTACTTATTCTTGCTGTTATTTCCTGGGTGTTTGGAGTTCTGTTTAGGAAGTCTTTGCCTTTGGCTTCAAGTGTTTCTCTAATTTTTCTCTTAGCAGTTTCAAGGCTATAGGTCTCGTGCATTTTTTTTTTTTTGATCCATTTTGAGTTGGTTTTTGTATGGAGAAAAAAAAAAGGATTTAGTTTTAATCTTCTACAAGTGGATATTTAGTTTCTCCAGCACCACTTGTCAAAACAGGCTGTCTCTTCTTCAACATATATTTCTTTGCTACCTTGTCCAAATTAAATGTAGTTGCATGGGTTGGTTTGTCTATGTGCTCTCTATTCTAACCCACTGAGCTATGTGTCTACATTAGTGTTGTGTCCTGTTCTTTTTTGTTATTATGGCTTTGTAGCATAATTTGAAATCAGATGTTGCAATGTATCTGGCCTTCTTCTTTTTTGTGTAGGTCTGCGTTGGCCATTCTGGGTCTTTTTTGTTTCCATGTGAGCTTGAGATTTTTTTCTACCTTTGTGAAGAATGTTGAAAATTGCAATGACTCTATAGATCACTCTAAATAAAGCACTTTAACAACATTAATTCTGACAATTCAGGAACATGCACATTTTTTCATCTTCTAGTGTATTCTTTAATTTCTTTCTTCAGTGCTCTGAAATTTTCACTGTAAATGACCTCCTTGGTTATATTGATATTTAGATTTTTTTTAGAGCTACTGTGAAAGAAATTGTTTTCCTGATTTCTCTCTTAGTCCATTATTGATGTATAAAAAGGTATTGATTTTTAAATGTTGATTTTATATTTTGCTACTTTGATGAATTTGTTTATTGGTTTTAAAAGTCTTTTGGTGGAGTCTTTAAGGTCTTTTAAGTAAAGAATCATATCACCTGAAACAAGAATAATTTAATTTCTTCCTTTTCTATTTCTATTTCCTTTATTTCTTTCTCTTCCCTAATTGCTCTAATTGCTTTCAAGAATTACATTAAATAGGAATACTTGTCTCATTCCTGACGTTACAGGAAATGATTTTAGTTTTTTTCCCTATTCAGAACAATCTTGCCTGTGGGTTTGCCATATACGGCCTTTACTATAGTGAGACATAATCCTTCAATGCCAAGTTTTTTAATCACAAGGGATGTTGAATTTTGTCAAAGTTTTTTTTTTCTGAGTCATTTGATTTGATCATATGATTTACATCCTTGGTTTTATTTATGTAATGCATTTTTGTATTGATTTGCTTATGTTGAGCCACTTTCACATCCTTGGAATAAAAACATTGATTATGGTGTGCAATTTTTTTTAATGCATTGTTGAATTCAAGTTTGCAAGTACTTTACTAAGAATTTTTGTATTTATGTTCCTCTAAGATACTAGTCTCCAGTTTTCTTTACTGTCACGTTCTTGTCTGGTTTTGATATCAAGGTGATACTGGCTTCATAGAATGAGTTTGGAAGCATTCATTCCTTTTCCATTTCATGAAACAGTATAGGAAGCATTGCTGTTCTTTAGGGTCTGGTAAAACTTAGCAGTGAGCCGGTGTGGTACTGGGCTTTTCACTGTTGGGAAAGTTTTAATTACTACTTCAATCTTATTGTTAATTATTAATTTGTTTAGTTTTTTTTTTTTAACCTCTTCATTCATCTTTGGTCTAGAAATTTATCCATTTCTTCTAGATTCTCCAATTTATTGGAATATAGGCTTTCAAAATAATATTTAATAATCTTCTCAATTTTAGTGATATCTCTTGTAATATTGCCCTTTTATCTTGAATTGTCTTGACTTGCCCTCTTTCTTTTAGTTAGTGTGGCTAACGGTTTATCAACCTTGTTATCATTTCAAAGAATTAAGTCTTTGTTTCATTGATCATGTATATTTTTCTTTTAGTCTCTATCTCATTAATTTCATTTCTGATCTTTATAATTTATTTTCTTAATTGGATTTTTCCTGTTTTTTAATTTCTAAGACTTGTAAATACATTATTGTTATTTATTTGAAATTTCTCAGAATTTTTGATGTATTGATAGCTGTAAAATTCTCTAAGACCTTCCTTTGCTGTATTGCAGTCTTTGGTAGTTGTACTCTCATTTTCATTTGATTCTAAGAATTTTTAAATTACCTCCCTGATTTCTTCAATAACTCACTGATTACTTATGAGTAAATTATTCCGTCTTCATATGTCTTTATAGTTTCTGTAGTTTCTCTTGCCAGATTTCTAATTTCATTCCATTGTGACATAGGATGCAAGAATTTACTTCATTTTTCATATTTGCTAAGGCTAAAATACAATCTATTTGGGAGAATATTCCAAGAACTGTTGAGAAGAATGTATTGGGATGTTCTATAGACATGTGCTAAATCCAGTGATCCACACAGTAAGCTCTTAACAAATATTTCTTGAAGGAATTATTGCATGACTCAATGCTGCAGAAAAGCTGAGGCAGTATGGACCAAACCAAAAAAAAAAAAAGTCATCACATGGTGTACTTAAGAGGCTATTGGGAGACGAGATGGAGAGTGGTATTATTAACTGCAAGGATGGGAAGCAGTTTGGGAGCCAGAAGATAACAGTATGCAGAGGCAACTGGGAGAGTCGACAGTGGAGAAAGGATGTTGCTATGACTTAGCTGGTACAGGTGAGGGAAAGCAGGGGTTTGTGCCTAGGGTTACAACCAAGGCCAACTGGATGTCCGACCCCTGGCAGAAGCAACATATTCCTGGGGTAAATGATTCTTTTCATTCTCTTAGGGGAGCATGTATGTTTCTGTAGATAAAGGATGAATCCACGAGAATAGTATTTACAGCAAAAAGTGTTTATACTTTTATTGGGATGTATATTTGTGTCAGTAAATTGCAGTTTCTTAAACAACTGTCTCTTATCCCTTTTGCCTTTTCTTTCTCCCTCCTTTCTGTCTCTTTCCCTCCTTTCTTCTGTTTTTTTCTTACTTGCTTTTCCTCCAATGATAATTTTATATTGATTGTATGTTAAAGAGACACTACTGTGTATATGTTCAATTTGATACTATATTTTAAAAATTATTTTCATTTGTTTCTTTTTACTTACTTACCCGACTACTAGAACATATAAAACCATACATGGTCTCCTGTTGTTTCTCCATGTGTCAGCACTGATCCAGGCCCTCATTCTCCCTCTGCAGCAAGGTTCCTGTCTGATTTTAAAGACTTTCAATCAATGAGCTAGAATAATCCTTCAGAAAGAGGTTCTAATTTAAGTATCTCCTTATTCAAGAAGGGAACAAAGAAATTCTGATCAATGTCAAACTTTAACAAGGCCCAAGAACAAGTGGGAATGGATATTGTGTTTCCAGCTTGACTTGATCATATAAAGTGTGCTCCCCACATGCTCAAGTTTCCTTTCTAACCAATATGTCAGTGTACTGCCCTTCTTAGAAGGGTTTCTAAGCATTAAGGAACCTTGACTTCCTTTCCACATGAGTCTCCTTTGAACTATTTTGGTTAGAAAATCTGGTTGCAAAAGGCTTATTCCATTCTGATCAAAGTGTCCATAAATGCTGAACAGACAGAATCCTGAAGAAGCAGTTCATTTGCATAGCATTTACTCTGACTGAGTGGCTCACTGAATTAGTTTTTACAATCTCATAAAAGAAGGCCATATTCCAAGTCTGTGTTGCGGTAAGATTATCTTTGGGTAAAATATCATATGGGCTTTTACTATAAACTATCAATTAGTATAATTCCTTGAATTTCAGCAATTTGCCACATCTAATAGAGCAATAGCTTTAAAAAAATTTTTGTTTTTTGCATGAAGAAATTTAGTCCAAGGCCTCATGCACACTAGGTAAGTGTCCTACAACACAGCTATACTCCTAGCTCAGAGTGATAGCTTTTATCACATAAAAAATCTTATTATTCTGTACAAACTTGTAATAGCACAGTTACTACCTTATCAGACTAGTGGCTTACTTACATTTAAAGACCTTATGTGTGCACGTTTCTGTTTACACTTGTTTTCAACTTTGGGGTTATATACAAAGGATAGAATTTCTGCATCATGTGATATTTTATGTGTAGTTTATTGCGGAATCACCAATAAATTAAGCATCTTTTAAAATATCCTCTCTGAAGGATATTTGATCTCTTGAACTGTCCTTTCCCTTTCACCAAAATTACTTTTACTTCTATGTATTTCTGCTCTTTCCAACTTGCGCATCTCTCCTATTTCTTTAATGAATCTAATAACTTTATATCACCTTCCTCCTATCATTGGATTGTAAATTTCTAGAGGGCAGAAGACAAGCTTTAATTTTCTCATCCACTGCAACAACCATTTACATTTGGTGAATAGTAAGCCTTCAGTGCATTTTTTTCTGGGTAAAAATAAAATATTGTCCTGGGTGCAGAAATGACTTAGTTTCAAAAGGTGTGACTTTTCATTTGAGGAATCAAGTGTCTGAGATGCTATAGAGCCATAATTGTTGTTTTTAAATGTAACTGTTTGGTCCATCCTGACACACCAAGGTTGCTGTTGCATTCGTTTAGGCAAAGGAATAGAGGGTGTGCGCATATATGCGCGAGGACTATATTTTGTATACTGCCGGTGTTTGACAGTAAGTTACATATGCAGAATGTATAAGTCAAGTGACCTCAACCAGTTTGGGGGAAACTTGTCAGAATTTCATCTTTAAACAAACCTAAGTTTTAGGTTCCTGGATATTATGCTGATATCTAAAAGTGCTGCCTTTTATAAGGCATGGTTCTGCCTAGGGAGACTCGAATTTTTGGCAATCTTGCAAAAATCAAAGAGTTTTAATTAAATTGCTTTCAACATAGCTTTACTTAATGAGTCGTAGGACAAAATGTTGAATTAACACAAAGAATTTCTTAATGGAGTGAAAACAAATGGGAGGTGGCTTTCTGTGTGAGCTTTCTGTAATTGGAACCACCAATCAGAGATGTCAGCTGAAGGCTCCCTGTTGGAACCCTTTTGTCTCTGAGTCAGCATACAAATTCAAATGCTGAGAAGGAGCTGGCTTTCCAAATTCAAAATTGTAGCGAATCAGGTAGAGATACAAAAGGTACTGCTTGCTTACTAAGAGTTTATAATCTAGCTGGCGAGTTAAGAAATTGATGCACATAACATCATTATAAATTCAGATAAAATGAAAAGAGACCTAAAATAATTAAATACATAGTTGGAGACATGAGAAACAGTAGAGATTTGGGGGAGTGCTCACCACAGGATGTAGTGGAGAGGAACAGGTCATGGAAGAGTTGAGAAGTATATTAAGACAGAGAGGTTGTGGAGTTACAAGTAAAGATCACCATACTTGTCCAGTGTAGGCAAAGCTTAAGGGCCATCAAGTAAACTAGTCTCAAAGAGGCAGAATATTCAGGTAAAGAAATATATGGACAAGAATGTCATGGGTAAATTGAGAGTCAGATTGAAGAGAGCCTAAAAAATAAAAATAAGTTTTCTCCTTATCCTGTAGAGTGTGAGAAACCATTTAGGCTGCTGGGTTGATGACTGACACATTGGCAGTTGTTTATGGAAAGGTAATCTAACAAGCTATAAAGGGAGAAAATTACGGACAAGAGAAATATGTGAAGAAACTCTTTAAAATGGTTCAGAAGAGAAGAGAGAGCTTGATCTAGCACAGTGGCTAGGGATATTAAAGAAGTGCAAGTGGGAGGTGGGCTTACTAAAATAAAATTAGATTTACTTTAGTCATATATTTTTTAATGCTGAACTTAATTTCTAATTTATATATTTCTACTTCATATTCTCCAGAACCACTGCGTTGGACATCAGAAACTCTAAAAAGCTAAAGCTGACCATCCAGTACTATGATCATTCTCAGTAATGGTCTTGATGCCAGATCTCAAAGGAGTTCAATTTCTTTGGGGCAACCTGAGTAAACTTTTTCTAGTGAATTCACTGGTGAGTGAGCTCTATGTTGGCAGGGATTTCTGTTTAGTTTACTTACTTATCTCAAGTACCTAGAATAGTTCCTGGCTTGTAGCAAGTGCAATGAATATTATGGATAAGTATTTTATACTTTCTCCTCTTTCCTTGACCTTAAACTTTTTCACCACAATTTACACTCAGCTCTAGACCTTGTTATTTATTTCCCTGAAAAACTAGAACTAATCTGAAGGGAATGTCCAACTACTCCCCTAAATCAACCAATCCAATTATACCCTTGCCTATACTGTCTCCTTCCCATTTATCACAAAGGACAGCTTGTCCCACCTTCTATCTAAGACTAACTCTCCCAATTGTTCACTAAATCCCATCTCCTCCTGCCTATTGACTCTTCTCCATCCTGCAACATCATTTTTTCCCCTCACCATTGGATGATTCCTATTAACAGGTAAGTTCCCTGTCAGCTGGATAATTCCATCAGCTTCCCTCAGGAAGCCCTGACACAGAAAGGCCAAGAGGTGGTTTGACCTGTGTCAGAGGCAGGGTGCTGGACAGACACATCCTCAGAGCTGCCTTTAGGTGGACTCTAGGCATTCAAAGCATCTACTGAAGGAATGTGCTACACAGTTCTCTCAGTACATAATTTTATGCCTGACAGTTAGTAGGTGCTTGATAAATGCTTACTAAAGAAGAAACATCTCTCATTTTAAATCATCTCTCTCTTAATCTCCACATCCTCATCCTATCTCTTTGTACCTCTTTATACCAAAATCCACAAGAACATTGTTTATAGGCTCACTGTCTTCTTCTCCTGTCCCATAGTCTCTCTTGATCAACTGGAATTGCACTTTTATCTTTACCGCTCTAATTATTCCTTTGAGATCACCAGGGACTTCCATTTTGCGAAACCCAATTCTTAGATCTCAACTTCCTTGACCTTCCAAGCATCATTTGATTAATGAATCACTGTTTTTTCTCTTTCCCTAACTGGACTATCCATCTCAGTTTTATTTATTGGCATTTTTCTGTCATGTTTGAAGCCCTGGTTTCAATCTCCAGCAAAAAAAAAGAAAAGAAAAGAATTCAGTTGCAAAATCATAACTTTGGTTGATGACACACATTTTTTGCAATGTGTGACCATCTTTTAATTAAATAATTTGCTGTTTAAATTAACTTAAAAATATCTATGAAACTCATTTCTCAATAGGGAAAATAGAATATTGACAGCAGACCCTACATTATCTGACTCTCCAGGTCTTCATCACCTACCACTCTCTTTGCTGTTTCTTTCAAGTTGCTCTCCCAACAGCCAAAAAGACTCTTTCCCAAGTTATCTCCATATATCTTCTCTCATTTTACTCAAGTCATTACTCTTCAGTAAAGCCTCCCCAGCCTCTTCATTAAAAATAGTATTCCTTGCCCAATTGCCTGCCAGCTGGTACAACTCACTCTGGGGACAGTGCCAGGTGAGCAGTACCAAACAGTAATGCAGGTATCCTCAAGCCAACTCAGGAGGGCAGAAACATCCTGTGGACAGAAGGGCAAAAATCTCACTTGATCTTGCTTTTTGGTATGAATATGAACTATGAGAACAGAGTGTCATGGTCACACTCTTTGGGGTTTTAAGTAGGAGTGTCAAAAAAGTTACTACAAGAATAACAGACTTGCTAGGCCAAGGGTTCATGATGGTGTGGCTTTTTTTTTTTTAACCTAGATATCAGTTCTTCCTATCACTGTAAAGGAGAATTCACATTATCCAATGCCTAATCTAGACATTAAATTATGTACCTACTACCAGGGAGCATGACCTGGGCTTAGACCATTTTGAGACAGGACTAAATTTGGCTTTCCCTATTTTGACAGCAGCAAAAACAACATAATCCTTGCCTACCTTATGATTCTGTACAATTTTAACATGCTTTGTGGATGATTGCAAAACCACAGGCAATTTCATCACTTTTTTTTTGATGTAGCTGTTATGTGTAGAGCACATATTTCCTAATGTAGGACTTCTCAAAAAGGGCGGGGGGAGAAAAGAATAAATCTCAGATACTTTCTCCTTCAAGTCCTGTGTTTAGTTGTTTAAATACACATCTTGTATAAGTGAGAAACAAAAATAACAAAAAGAAATGAAGAATAGCACGCCTGGCCAAATTGTTAATCTTACTCTGTATGTAACCCTTAACTTATTACACAGGTATTTGTGTATCATCTGTCGCCTCTTAATAGATCGAATGCTCCGTGGGGAAAGACCTGGTTTTGTTTACCACTCTAATTCTGCAACCTACTATAGTAACCATTTGTTGCTGGTTGTGTTCTTTGGGATGCAGACTCTGAGGTAGATTTTTTGTTTATTTATTTATTTTGTACTGAGATCGAACTTTGGACCTTGCACTTTAGAAGCAGGTGGTGAAACCACTGAGCTAGATCCCAGCCCTCTGAGAGAGATTTTGATGTGCATGACTTGTACTAGGGAGTGCTCTTGGGATCAACAGTTACAAAAGAAAGAGAAGAAAACAAGTTTTACAGAAAGAGAAATTGGGCTGCATATAGTCTTGATGAAGGCCTCAGACAATCCCATAGGAATCTGTGAAGCTGGCATGACCCTTCAGATTTGTACCAAGTTGGAGTGACTGATCTGGAATTTTACAAACCCACAAATATCCGTCATGACATTAAAGAAAGAGTTCTCTTTAGACAGGCAACTGTGTAGTAGGCCAGCAGCATTCTTAGGAGTTGAGAAAATAATCCCTTCATTTGTGAATGGAGAATCTAGGTAACCTATCATAGTGCTCAACAAAGCATCCAATTAGGTGGCTGAACAAATGAACTTGTCGAGATCCAAAAACAGAACAAATGGAATGAATGTTCATGATTTGCAAGAAATAAAGCCAAGTAGAGCCAGGTTGATCCTTTTTGTTCAATGTCCTCTATTTGCTCATTCATCCATTGCCTGCTACAAGCAAAGCCCTGTGCTGGGTTTTGTAAGAGATATAACACTATAACAATGTGCCTTAATCTCAAGAAAGAAAGTAAAACAGAACACAGATGTCCATGGTGCAAAGCAGCATGTTACACTGTATGTGGACAGCACAAGTGAGGTTTAGAGAGGAAAGAGGAAGGGGGACTCTTCCAGCTAAGGAATGAGGGAGGAGCATTGAGGAAGGCAACATGGAAGAGGTTTTCAAAGCCTTGATAGAGGGCTAAGACTTAGGAGGGAAGGCAGCTGACAGGGTAAGAGGTAGTTGATGGCTCAGATGGCTCAAATGTAGGAATTCTAAGCCATGAGACCAATAACACTCTCTGTGCTCTAATACTTAAAAGTTGGAAGCTTCATTGCACATGAATCCCTCAAATGCCATACAACCTGCACTTCCAGTCAAACTCTGAAAGAGGAAAGTGCTGCCTCTTTGCCTGTAAACTCTATTAGCCTCGGGGGTAATTTGCAGAAGTTCTATGTGACTTGTTCTACTTTTAAAACTGAAATGAGCCAGTGAATTCAATCATGCAACCTATAAAATAGTCCATTGTATTTGGGAAACAGAGTGTAACATATACAGAAAAAGCTACATCCTTTTGAGAAGAAATCAAAGAGTTGGTAGCTGAGTCTGGCTTAAAAAGTTCAGGATCAAATAAGCAGGTATAAAGCTTATCACTATTAAAACTTACAAATGAAGAAACTGAGGCATAGAAATGTGAAGGGACTTCCTCGAGATTGCTCAGCACATAAGCATCAGAGATGAAACTCAAAAACAAATATATGGCCTCTACATCCTTTAAATGATCCTCTAAATCTTTAGTCAGGACTCCCTAAATAATGCTTGCTATCCTCTTTCTTTAATTATGAGCAACAAGAGCCACCAGCCGGCACACTTGCTGGGTCAGTGGCAGCTCTCACCTAACTGTAACCACTGCAAAATAAAATGACAGCAGCTGAGTTAGTTTGGAGTCTGTTTTCTTGTAGCTCATAAATGGCAAGCCAAGAATAATCTGTGGGTTTATTGTTGGGGTAAGAGAATGATTCACAAGGCCCTGACAGAGGTCATCAGCTTTGATGAAAAAAGAAAATATTCTAAGGCTGCAATTTTTCAGAGAGTGGCAAGTACAGCTGTTACTTGAAACCATGGTTTCAGCTTGAGGTTCCAATTTGGCTTCATGTTTTACCACTGGTTAATTAATTTTGGTTTGCCTAACCTAATCAAACTGAATAATGACTTCCTGATATGCTTCTAAAACAGTGTCTCCCTGTCCCTGTACGTCCATTGAACTCAGCATTCCTTAAGGACCTACATCTCTCTAGCTGTCCAGTGAAAACCTCAGACTTTACTTTGGAAAATGAGGGTTGTCTGGTGACCAGAAAGGACTGAAATGAAGACTGAATGCCAACAGTGGTTACTGCAGTGTCATCCTGGAATCAGAGCCATGATAGGAAATGACAGAAAGTATGACATCAGGCCTGGAGAAACTTTAAAAGCAAGTTAATGTTTGTTGTTCACTCCAAATATAGGGGCTTTTCACTTGCGATTAAAGGATTCGTTTTTCTCAATAGTGGGCCACATGACCACGAATCCCTGAGCGTGACCTATTTGAATCTTCTTCTGTTCATTACGGGAATTCAAGCAGTTTAATTTCAGCCTTTGAGTTCTGGCAGGGACCCAGTGTGCATGGACACTCTGTTGATACCCACTATTCTAATCGCAAAGATCTTCTCTGATGCCCAGTTTCAAGATGAATCTTGGGAAGCATGACACTTTACAGGATGACAGTCCGTTTCAAATATTATTACAGACAGTTAAATACAGTTAGTATTAGACAAGGCAGGAAAAAGTTACACACCTATTGTGGTTGTGTGAGGGATCCTAAGAGACCCTGGCGGTAGAAATGTTTTTGTTTTCCTAAAAATTTTTGACCATTCACGCCCTATGGTTCACACTTTGGAGGCTAAAGTTTAGCATGTCACTGTCAGTCCTTTGAGTTTTCACCCTGCCTGTCATTCACTTCAAGTTCAACTTTCATCAAATAGTCTTCTTCAAAAGTGGACTAGTGAGGCTAGTAACTTGTCTCTTTCTCATGAACTGGCTACCTATTCCTATCATTCTCCACATGGCTACAAACATGCTGAATTTAATCAGTTTTTAATATTCAAATTCAACCTAGATATCCCAATGGGGGTAGTAAGGATGGTATGTGTGTTCATGGGTGACATATATTGTCTTGCTTCATCCTAAAAGCAACCATTTTTCCTTCTTTAGCTATGAGGATATAAAATGCTCCAGTGAACGACTTGGTAGGCAGGAACCAGATGAATGCAGCTCTCACAAGCTGTGATAGTCTAGCTTCAGTGGAAAACTATTGGAGGATTTTATGGGAACATAGTGTGATTTCCTTTATGCTTTTTATCTCTCTGGCTGCTGATGTGTGGGTAACAGATACGTATACAAGAGTCACATCAGAGAGCCTGAGAGGTACTTCAGAGAGCTCTACTGCTCTTGTCCACTGCTAATTAGTGATCCTCATTGTTTTCCACATCCCAGGAGCATGTTAAGGAAGCTTTGGTGCTGCCTCGGTAGCAAGATACCAGCTCTTCTCATTCATTCCCTCTTCCTATTTCGGTTTAAGCACCTTCTAGGTGTAGTAGGTAGAAGCAGACTCCACGGAATTAACTGCTATCAACCTCTCTTCCCTTTTAGACTTCGATGACACTAACAACTCCTTCTCAGGAAGCTCTTGAACTCAAAATATTCCAAGAGATTGAAATGCTAGAGAGCTTGCTTTTGTTTTGGTTTGGGTTTGGGGAAGAGGAGTTATGGAATATGAGTGGTAAGGGGGTTTTAAAAAGCATTATGGGAAAAATTGGGGTAAAAGTTAGCTGTGATGAACCACTGGAAGACAGAAAAGAAGAGAGAGGAAATCACAGAAAGTACCTGAGTTTATCCAAGATTCTTATAATGTTACCAATCCAGGAACTATGGAAACAGTAAAAGAGGATTTCAGAATTTGTCAAACTTTTGTAATTTGTAACTTCATAAATATTTAGGGTGATAGATTCTGCTTCACCAAGTAAGGCTGCCAACCTAGTGTTCCAACCCCTCTTTCTTCTTCCTCCTACTTCATATCTCTTTTTATGTTTTAGTCTCTTTCCACTGAACTGAGACTTCCTGAAAAGAGCAATTGGATCTTACAATTGCAGCTTCTGAGGTGCTTGGTACGTGGCACAATGATGATTGATCACTCATTAATTAATGCCAGAAAACGAGAACAAGCATTTTGACCTCAATGCTTGCTGGTGTGTGAGAGTCTCCTGTTCGCAATAGGTCTCCTCCAGTCAGTCAGTCTGTCTGTGAAACTGAATTCAGAAGGTTCTTTTCACAATCACTGGGTCACACCTATCAACAACTGTTTGGGTTGGATAGATGTGGCCTCATTCATATGTGCCTGAGACTATCCATTTGGAGGTGGGTACATTGCTTGTTATAAAAAGACACAGCAGAGTAGGGCAACCTGATTTTCTGGTAAGGCCACATCTCTGGGATCAAATGCATTTGGTCAGCACTTCTAGATCTACCTAGTTGCTAGTCTCTTACCCTCCTATAGTAAGTTCTTTTCTCTCTTATTATGTGACCCATGGTTGCTCAGGGAAGTTACTATGTCTCTTTTTTTTTTTGTACAATGCTGAAGATTGAACTCAAGTCCTCCACATACTAGACAATGACTCTACCACAAGGCTGCAAAAACTCCCCAGCCTTCAAAAACTCTGTTTTCAGTGGCAATCATTTTTTGAACAGGTACCAGGCGAAAGCACTGTATGACAGCCTATGAGGGAAACCAAACAAATCACCATGTGATGAGTCTGTTCTGTGTACTAAGGTCTGACTAAGCTTTTACACAATTTTTCTCATTTACAAAAATGAGTATAGCCGTTTCTGACCATAAGGAACTAAATATCATTTAAGGAATAAGGTATATACAGGACTTTTAAATTTTTCCAAGTGTATGACAACTATATTTTGAGCTGCATATTGACATTAGGAACATACTGACATTTTGAGCTATGTAATAACAGTAAAAGCAGATTCACATTTGTGTGTATAAATTTCTGTAACTTGCTTCATTTTAAAACATGTCTTGGATGTTTCTTCATATCATGTATCAGCTTCATTCTTTTTCATCATTGCATAATATTCCATGGTGTGCATGACTATAATTCATTAATTAGTCTCTTCATTTATTAGTCAATCTTGGTGGCATGTAGATTGTTGTTAGTCTTTTGCTACTAGAAATAATACTGCAGTGAACTATAAGAGATGTTACCGAAAACTCTGGCTATGGGTCTCCAACTATGAGACAGTATGACATCCGCAAGATAGGAAAGGGAGAACAAAAGTCACAGAGACAGATTTAAAAGAGAGCTGAGCCTTGGGCTGATCTAAATTGCTCTAGGCACCAAAGACAAAGACACCAAGGACATGCAGTGTTTATTCACTACAAGTGTGGGAAGGAGGGGAGCTGGGCAGGCCTTGAGACACCTGCTGATAATAGTATTGCTGGCAGGGCACTAGTATATCTTTGCAAAAGAGAACAAACAGTTAATTCAGAAAGGGAGAATTTAGTTGGAGTCAGTTGACCTTGGATGGAAGTGAAGGGCAGTCGAGCCCTGCTACTTCATGGACTAGGATTTAAGTCTCTCTCGGTAGCACCCATTAGCAAAGGAGCAATATTAGTCCAACTGTGCTATGTGACATGCCCATTTGAGTCACATAAAGCTTCGGTCAGACTCCTGAGACAATACACAACCAAATTATAGAGGGGCAAGATGCTTGTGCCACTATAGCCTGCTAATACTTGGAGGCGGTGTCTGCTACAGTGAATAACCTCATGCACATATCATTTTGTTTTGAAGTACATTCATAGGAAAAATTCTTAGAAGTACAATTACTGGGTTAAACAATTTATGTGTTTTTAATTTTCACAGCTATTACTAAATTGCTCTCTATCACATTATACTTCCTACTGCAATCTATGAGAATGTCTGTTTCCCCACAGCGTTGCGAACACAGCATGTTTGCTGATCTAATAAGTTAAAATAGTATCTCAGTATAGTTTTGATTTGAATTTATCTTATTATGAATGAGATTAAACATGTTTTGTATAGTATACGAAGCTATTTGTATTTTCTTTATAACAAATACCATGCTCATATCGATTGCCTATTTTTCTACCGGATTGCCGGTCTTTTATATTTTATAAGGGTGTAGGACATTTTTATATTAGAAATGTAGCCCTTGGTGGAATGAGCTGCAAATACTTTCTCTTTTTGGCTTTTTCTTTTTGATTTTGCTTATTTCATCAGATATTTTTTCTAACATATATTATATATTTTATAACAAATCATCCTGAATGCTATTGACTTGAAACAATAATAATGCATTTGCTCCTGACATTATGATTTGGATTCAAGCCATCTCTGTTCCATGAAGTGTCAGCTGGGCTCAAGCATTTAAAGGCATCCAGTGGTTGCTGATCTCACTGTTATGGTTCAAATTTGAAATGTCTCCCAAAAGTCCTGGGCTAAAGGCTTGGTTGCTGGTGGCCTTTGGAAAAGTAACTGGATCGTGAGGGATCTAACGTCATTAAGTAGTCTCAGTCATTGGGCCAAAAATACATGACACCTACAACTTAAAAGGGGAGAGGTTTATTTTGGCTTATGGTTTCAGTCCATGGTGGGCTTAGCATGATGGAAGACCATAGTGGCAGAAAGATGTTCAACCCATAACTACCATAAAGCAGACAGAGAGGGAAGGGAGGAGCCAAGGTCTCGCGACCAGGCTCCATTCGTAACAGCACGTTTAGCTACTGACCTAATCAATGAATAAATCTACTGATGAGTATCATGCCGCATGGTCCAATCACCCTCCAAACACATGAGTCTTTGGAGGGACATTTTGGATCTAGACCATAAGTGGATCAATCCATTGAGAGTTCATAATTTGATGGCGTTACTTGGAAGTGATGGAAACAGGAGATGGGGCCCAGCTGACGGGAGTAGATCATGGGGTTATGTACTTGAGGGCTATATATGGTTCCAGCTGCTTCTCCACTGTTTCCTTTGGTTGCTGGCTGCCATAAGGTGAGCACGTTTCCTTCACCCTACCCTTCCTCCATAATGTTTCTGCCTCCCTGCAGGCCTAAAAGCAATAGACCGGGCCGACTGTGAATTGAAATGTCTGCTAATATAGGCCAAAATCAATCTTTCTTCCTTTAAGTTGTTTTACTCAGGTATTTGGCCACACCAATGAAATGTTAACATTTTACAAACACAGTAAAGGGGAGTAACTAGTCATGTCACTCATCATCCAATAAGCTAACTCAGAATCCTTCTCAGAGTGGTCATAGGAGAGGTTAAAACACAGAAAGTAACGTGAAAACAAAACAGTTAGGCAGCAAGTACTAATGCCCAAGTGTCTTGAAGTCTCCTCTCATATCATTTTGTTGTTTTTATAATTGCCAAATGAAGTAACACAGCTAAGGCTGGAGTCAAAATGGAAAGGGAGTGTCTAGAGATGTAAATAGGGAAGAGGATGTTCGTCCATCTTCTTGAAGAACCCACCACAGTTATTAGGCTATTTATTATTTATTTCTTGTGGTGCTGAGGACTGAACCTAGGAGTTATATATGTCAGTCAAGTGCTATACCTTTAAGCTACACTCCTAGTCCAAATTCTTTTCTCTTGTTAATTTTTCTAGGCCGTTTTTGGTTTTATATGATAGAATTTTCCAACCTCGGCTTTCATAGATTCTGAAGTTTGAGTTATGGTTTGATAACCTTGTCTCATTCTAAGTTTATGAAGGTAATTACTGTTTTTATATAGTATTTTTATGGTTTCATTTATTACGTGTAAACTTGGACGGAGTTGAAATTTACCCCTACATTCAGTTCAGCTTGGTTCAGCTAGGGATTGTGCCGAGCCTCATACATGGTACACAAGCACTCTGCTACTGAGCTACATCCCTATCCATACCTGGATATTCTTAACTAAAGCATGATTCTTCTTTATTTGGGATGTTGTTGTAGTAGTCATTATAAGTGAAGTTATGCTCAATAACAAACATCTCCTAAATTTCTCTTTTAACAAGAAAGGGTTTTTTTTTTTTCCAAACTCATGCTTCTTACCTATTGTGACTCTAGATAAGTTCCATTCCACATCAAATTTATTCCAAGATCCAAGATGACGAGTCACTCTCCATCTACAACACTGAGTTTTCCCAGAAGAGTGAAAGATCATGATCAAAGGCATAAGGCCTCTTACGGCTTCCTCTCAGAAGGAATATGTGTCCTTCACACATAAATTTCATTGGCTACAGCCAGTCACACATGACCAGTCCTGGTGTTAATGAGGTAGAGAAGTATAATTCTACCCTGAAGTACAGAAAATATTGGGACCAACACTGCAGCACTCCGTCATTGTCCTTTCTATTGGTGAGCAGTTTGGGGAAAGGACAGAAATAGTCAAAAGGAGGAAGGGGATCTAAACTCCTCAGAGGGGCCAGCACATTGTGCCTGGCACATGGTTGTGAGTATCAAACCCACATGAACCCCACACCCAGTTTTTCTTTCACAGTTCTTGCATCTGCTTGGAACTGAGGGTATCTGAATACTCTGGTGCTGTAGAGTGCAGAAAAGGAACAAAAGTGGACCTCAACAAATGTACTCATTGAGGCTGAGTTTTGCCCTACTGTCTTAGTCAGTCACAAAATGTTCTGGAATCTGCAGTTCCAATATTAGAGTGCCAGAATGACTGAGTTCCAATGTGGTTCTGCATCTGGGATGTAGATGGATGAATTTTTCTGTTTTCTTCACATGGCAAAGAGAAAATGACAGAGCTCTCCTATACAAGGATACCAATCCCATTCCTAAGGATGTTCCAAAGGCACTTACATCCCAGTACCATCACACTGAGCTCCAATAAATCATCTGGATGAGTCCTGAATGGGACTGATATCTTTTAAAAGAGAAATCTGGGACACAAGAAACAGCTACAGATAGCAGGAAGATGAGGTAAAAAAAGATACAAGGGGAAAGATGGCCATCTGTAAGTCAAAGAGAAAAGCCTGGAACAGATTCTTCCATGAAAGCCCTCAGAAGGAACAAACCTTCCAAAACCTTGATTTTGGACTTCTAGTCTCCAGAACTATACACCAATAACTATTTACTATTTAAGCCAGCTGTGTTGTGGTATGGTAATAGCATACCATATTATAGGAACTGTCTCCCACTGCTTGATAGGGGATGCCAGATTGTTCTTTTAACAGGATTTCTAGAGTCATACTCACACTATCAGGAAAGCTACCTGTAACCAATTAGCAGTGTCTTCCATGCATATGGGCTGGGTGTAGTATTGAATTTAGAGCCAGGTGACCAGGGACTGCACCCAGGCTCTGAAACATTCTGGCTTAGTGATTACAATAGGGTTCGACAAATTTGTGAACTGGTAAACCCCTGGTCAAAGCTGCCAGTAATCCATAGCTGAGGGTTTTTTTGTTTTTGTTTTTGTTTTTTCACTGAAGGACAAAGGAGTGGAGGTGGAGAGGAGGCATGGCAAAAACGCAAATACTGGTCCCCAGCCTTGCCAGTGATGAAATAATCAGTCCTTCCCTAAGAAGAGAGCCACCAGTAACTACCGGAAGTAAGGCAAATTCTCAGATAAAATGATTGTTCCTTAATATTCACCTTTTCTTAGCCCCTTTGAAATTTGCTGTCTGCTCTTCCCAGGTCTACTTGGCATTATAAGACCTCTTCTCTAAATGTGGTTGACAACCATTATCAAATATTTCAAAAAAGCTAGTAGAATTTTGAATGTGCCCCCAAACAAATAAATGATATACATCTGAAGTAATAGATACATCAAGGTATTTTTAGGTCTTAGATTGTATGTGTATGAAAGAAAACCTAAAATATTGATGAAAAGATAGAGATATGGCATGGTATTCACTTTTAACAAGTGAGAATACCTCTTTATTGCTTTTCTCCAAGCAGATTTTATAGCAAAGTTGTGGTGTTTTTTAAGCTCTGAGGCATTGATGTGCATGTTCATGAACATGTGAGTGCGCATGCGTGTAGTAGCTATAGAAGCAATGACCATCGAAGAGAAACATGGAGCAAAATAAGGTGAAAGAGCAGTGTATCAGTCATCTATTGCTTATATAACAAACCAGCCCAAAATATAGTGGCTTAAGACATCAACAATTTTATTTTTTCATGATTATGTAGGTCAGTAATTTGGGCTGAGCTCTGCTGGGTGATTCTTCCTCTTTCCTGAGGTTATTCATGTGCCTGCAGTCAGCTGGCAGGTTGGCTGGGAGCTGGTGGTTTCAAGGGTCTTAGCTGGAACTGTTTATCTCTGTTCCACTTTTACACATGGTGACAGAAGAGTCCTCAGTGGCCACAGAGTACACGCCGAAATGCACATCACTTTTCCAGCCACTGCTTCTATCACCTTTGCTAATGTTCCCATAGCAAAATGTTCCATCAATGTTCCCAGACCAGGGTCAGTGGAGGCAGGGACTGTACAAAGGCATCAGGACAAGGAAGCACGATTCCTAGGGGACTCACAGTGGAAGAATCCTCTACAGCTTGCTTTCCTAAGAACTTTTGTATCATGTCCCAAGACTACCGAATGTCAAATGTGCAGATGAGCTGTAAGTCTTTCCTTAGAAATTAGGTTAAAAAACTAGTGAAATCTTTATTTTTATTAATATAACCCTATTTAGAAAAACAGACAGGGCCTGGGGAAACCAAATTAGTTGACCTTGCAAATCCCTTAGTCTCTGAGACTTAGTTTCCCATTTTTAAAACCTCCTTTACTGAGCTCCCTGCACGGTTACTATTAAGGGTCCCATGACCTCACATCATTTGTGAAAAGTGTAAAACCCCACACGGCCATGGTGTGCTGTGACCCTGGGGAACTTTAAACCTAGTGACCGGGAAAATATAGAGATATACAATGAGAAAATAAAACCTCCAACTGAATGGGACTGTTTCAATACTATTTTTTATTAATTCCCGAGAAGAACTTTTGACTCTAGATGCACTAAATTTGTCTTTGTCCCTCACTTTGCCCAACATTTACAAGGAGAACACAAGATTTTATCTGTTTTAAACATCTGCTTTACCTTTTGTCCTCATTTTAAATTGCTCCTCTATTTCAAATGCAACTTGTTCTCTCTAATAGTGCCGCTAATAGTGTCAATCAAGTTTACAAGCCATCTCTTCCAGAATGTGTTGGATTGATTACGCCCTGATTCCATCCCTGCTTGCCCATCCGTCTCGCTTAGTGCTCGGACTGGGTGACAAAAAAATGAAGATAGCATAATTTTTGTCCTCTATGACCTCATGAACTAGCAGTGAGATATGTATACACAGGAAATAGTATTATCGTTGTGTTCTGAGAAAGAAAAATACACGTTTATTCAATAAACATTTAATGATTGCTTATTGGTGCATACAATATGCTAGTATAAAATACAAACATGTTAAAACACTTTTTCTATTTTAAGGCTAATCTAGTGAAGGAAACAGATGAGACAAAAGTCACAATTCAGCACCAGGTTTACACAGTGGCCCAGAGCATGGCCCTTGAGATGGAAGTGGTTGGAATTTTTGCATAGATTTTATATAAAACAAGAAAAGATCATATGGAGATACCTCAAAGAGCTGGGACTAGAGGTTCCATTTGACCCAGTCATCCCTCTGCTGGGTATCTTTCCAAAAGAATTAAAAGAATCATATCACAATGATATAAGCACACCTATGTTTATAGTGGCACAGTTTGTAATAGCTAAAACTTGGAAACAGCCCATTTGCCCATCAGTTGGAAACTGGATAAAGAAGATGTTGTTTTTCTATAAAATGGAATGCTACTCAGCCATAAAGAATGAGAAATTAGATTTGTTCATAGGAAAATGGATACACATTGAGGATATACTCCTAAGTGCAATAAATAAGTCACACCTGTGTAAATACCGAATAGTTTCTCTGGTGTGAAAAACTATAATGGTACATAAGATCCTAATGAGATAATTGATCAGGTGAAATAGGAAGAAAAGGGCTAAAGGTGTAGGAAAAGTGGGAAGGGTAGGAGAAAGGTAATAAGGGAAAGAAAAAAATAGGAGAAAATGAAAAAATGGAAATAAAATGTTTGTAAATGGGGAGGGGAGGCAGGGGTGAAGGGAGGGCAGGGACAAGGGGAAAAAATGAGAACCAAGACCTGTCATGTAAAGGTACAAGATTCGAATGATGAATGTAACTGTACTGTATAAAATGTACCAATAAACTCAATAAAAAAAAGAAAAAGAAAAGATCAGGGATAGATGTCACTTGGAGAGTACAGTATACATAAAGGAAGAGGGACTGGGGAAAGCA
Source organism: Fukomys damarensis (assembly GCF_012274545.1). Taxonomy (NCBI): domain Eukaryota; kingdom Metazoa; phylum Chordata; class Mammalia; order Rodentia; family Bathyergidae; genus Fukomys; species Fukomys damarensis. The sequence continues at coordinate 47,548,011 of NW_022900945.1, read as the reverse complement.
TGATTTTTAGAGACATTCAAAGGGATTCAGCATCTGCAGCGTGACAAAGGAGGACAAGAGAGAAAAATCTGGAGAGGCAGGCAGAAGTCAGACTGCACTGAGAAGCAGCCTCCTTGGGTTTGCGTTTTAGGAAGATCACACTAGCAGAAGAGAGTAAAATGTTACATATGGGGCAACTAAGAAGCAGGACAACAAAGTTAATATATACTTTTAATAATTTAAATGTAATAATTTAATTCAACCAGGAAATGATGTGAGACTGAATTTCAGTATAGTACGGGACAGAGAAGGGTTAGATTTAGAGGCACAAAGGAGTGGTATGGGCTGCATTATATCTCAAAAACACATAGGTTGAAGTACTAACCCCAAGTACCTCAGAATGTGAGCTCTTTGGAGATACAGTCTTAGAAGAAGCAGTTGAGTTAAAATGAAGTCACCGGGGTGGCCCTAGTTCAATATGACTGGTGTCCCTACAAGAAGAGGAGATTAGGACACAGACATGCACAATAGAAAGACCCTGAAAGACACAGGGAGAAGACAGCCATCTACAAGCCAAGGAGAGAGGCCTCAGGAGAAACCAAGCTTGCTAATCTCCTGGTCTCTGACTTGTAGCTCCAGAATAGTGAGAGTGATTTCTGTTGTTATAAGCCACTACTCAGTGGTATTTTGTCATGGCAGCCCTAGCAAACTAATCATGGAGTAAGAATCAGGAGAATTACTGAAATCAGGGATGATGAAAGCAAAAGAGGAGGAAATACAGGGTAACTCTGAGGTTTCTGACTCATGCAATCTAGTGTTAGGACTCAAAGAATAGTTCCCTCAAAATAGGGTGTGTGGGGGTATGCTAAGACTTTGACCTAAAAGACAGCTTATACTGCTTCAGCCTACCCAAGCATAAATAACTCCAGAGTTCCCTTAGCTGTAATAAGAGCAGACTGCAAAGGGAATACAATCCTCCCTTTCCCTAAAATCCCATTATCTATCTCAGAAAAGAAGACTAAGGAATGTAACCACATCTGGACAGATTTCCCCTATAAGATAATGTCATTCTTTTGGTCATTCAGATTCCAAAGAGACTGTCTTTGGGATTAATCAGTCCCCTAATAACTACTTACAAGCCCTCAGTGGGTATTCCCCAGTGAGCTGTTGCTGTAGTTTTCTCTTTTTGCGTGTGAACAAATTTGTGTGTCTTTCCTCTTACTTAATCTTTGTCGATTTATTCCAGTGACCCTTCAAAGGACAAAGAGGAAATTTCCCTCTACTCATACAGTAGGAAGTGATGCTGCTGTATTCCGAGAGGTGTAACCAGTAAGAATACAGTGATGCTTTCTAGACAACTAGTGATGTCCACTAAGTCGGCTGTGTGGAGCTGAAGTCCAGTCAAGAGGCCTATAGATGTGGGGATCTCCAGATACAGGGGCAGGTGAAGCAGAGCAGTGGATGAGATCACCTAAAGGATATGTGTGCTATGTGGAGAGATTGTTGAAGACAACTGTGGAGAAGCCCTTCACTTATGGAAGAGGAGAACAGCAACCTGGACACAAGACAGAGTGGGAAACATTAGTGGAAGGCTTCAGAAGGCGAGTGTGAAGACAGTCAGGTGCTGTTCAGGTTTTAGTGTCAGGACCACAGTAATATCTGTTTGATTTTTCAGAGGCAGAATAATACTCTTTGGCTTTATATTCTTGTCTAATAATGCCTGCCCTTGTGGCTGGTGGGCTCTTTCATCTCTTCCTGATTGATGCTGCCCTTTGGCCATTTTCTCTTTCACCTAGAGGACTCTCCAATGGGTTGTCAAGTTTTTCCTCCTGGGCTCTCCCTGGATCTTTCCTCAGTGATGCCAGATGGCTGGAGTAGGTACCCGAGGTGAGGCTGTTGTTTTTAGGGCTCACTGAAGGGTTAAGCAAAAACCCTGTGCCCTTGCTCAGAAAGTATAGGAACTATGTGGAAATCATTGTTCAGCTTCCTCAAGCCTGGGAAGGATCTGGTCTTCATGGGGGCTTCATAGTTAGAAGGCAATGTTCTTTACTTACTTTGGGGAATGGGAAAGTACGTGGACCTCTTATCAAACCAACAAATCCAGCAAGAGGTGCCTAGAAGAAAGGTAAAGTGATTTCCCCAAAGCCATTCAGGGTTTGGACCTGGCTTTGTTTGACTTTAAAGATCTTTCTGCTGTGAAATCGTCCTCTTCTTTGTGATTTTCTTGCCACTCAGTTCTCCTTCCTTCAGCTTTACTCTGTGTGTTCCTAATACTGGTGTAAATCTGTGGAAGGCCTGGGTCACTTTCACCATAAACAGCCAGCAGTCATGAACACTTCCTGTCCAAGAACGGAGGGAATGGTGCAGCGATAGCAAGCTTACACCTTAAGAAGCGTCCTGTCTACTTGGACATCTGAATGCTGGGCGCAGTTTAGAGATCACGTTTGCTAACTCAGTCACCTTCAACAGCAATAGTCCTAAACAATGTACATGTGGAATATTTTTGTTGTCTCAAAATAAAATTTTGAGATGGGAAAATCAGGCTCCCTCACCCTCTCATTGAAGTGAAACTAGAAGAGACTTCACCCAGGTGTGCAGTCTCAGTCTTAGGTGACAAATTCAGTGCTCTGGTCACTTCACCTCATGGCCTTTCTGAGGCCCTTCAGCATGAATCACCTCCCTGAGAGACCCCACCAGGTCTGACTCAGCCTCTGCCTGCCTGTCAGCTATCAGAAGGGAGGGAGACAGTTTTGCCTTGTTTTGAGATTAAATATCCTTTTTTAGAGAGCCCTTTCACAGTTAGGAGGAAAAGACCTGCGCTGAATACAAGCCCTAAAGCAAGGGCCTGGGAAGTGTCTCCTTTTCACCCTCTCACCAGGTCAGGGCTTACTTAGAAAGGCAGCTTTGGCCTTTGGCTTCACGGGCTGGCTGGGTGCAGGCAGCCACAGCAATTCTGCACAGCAGGGCTGTTTCCTCATACCTGAGCCAGCCAACTGCAGCTGCATACACCCCTCCCAGCCCACACTATTTAAGATGAGCATGCTGGAGCTTACTGTGAGTCACAGCACTCAGGAGGGAGGCAGCAGCTCCATTCAGCCCAGCTCCTGGCCCCTGCTGTGGGAAGGAATCTATCCCCTCACCATGGCTTCGCTGGGGCAGATCATCTTCTGGAGGTAGAGTACCCTTCTCTCTATCCTTAGGGTTAAGAATCGGGGTGGGGCCTTTTAGGAATCTGGAGAACTGCTGGGCTGTCCCATATGGCCCCACCTGTACCCTTATGATCCAGCATTTCGCCAGCGACAGCCTCACCAGACAAAAACCTCACTGGAGTCAACATCATATTCCAGCCACCTGAGGCACCCAGTCAAGGATAGGGAGGTTTTTGGTGGTGGCCTGCGATGGGGGCTGGCACCTGATGGGTACCAGTAGACTGAGGAGAGCTCAGTGTACCTGGCTAGGGGTTCCACAGAGGTGTGAGATTCTGAGCACTTTAGGGGCAATGAGTGCAGTGGCCTGAGGGAGCAAGGGAAGCAGTGGAGACTGGCATGTGGGATGGCCTCTACAGAGCTCTCCAGATGAAGGAGGAGGATGTGTCCTGACTCCCCTTTGTGGGTGTAATTTCTCTGTACTCCTGAGCAATTCACTCCCGCAGCCCTACCTCACCCCCAACTCCAGGATGGGGTCCCCGGTTTTCCTGTATAGCGACCCTGGCAGCTGCTTTTGCAGCTGCTTAAACTTCTCAGAAATGAAAGAAACAAACTCCTCCCCTCCCTTCTGCTCCTCTCAGATTCTAGTTGCCTTTCCCCCCTCGGAATGTCATTTACCTTTCTGGAAAAGAAGAGATGGAAAATGAAAGGTTTTTTTAAAAAATGGTTGGTGATTCGATGTCAGCCATAGCTCATTACAGTGTTAGGAAGATATATTTACCGGTTCTAAATGTCATTATCTATTTTAAGGAGATGTTATTTCTAGTGTCTATTTCAATGAGAAGAAGAAAAGAGAAAAAAATGGAAGGGAGGGAAAGAAGGGAAGAAAGGACAAGAATCCAGACTAAAACAGTGAAAAGTTTGCAAGACTGACAAAACAAAGGGAGATTCTTTTTCTTGAAACAAAATGTCAGCCTCCTCCGTCCTGTTCATCTGAAACCACCAGTACTTCAGTGGACTGCAATGCCTGGGCAGCCCTTCTCTTCCTGTGCCTGGCAAGGACACTGTACTCTATCTCATCCCTGGAAAAATGGCATGCAGTGGTGGGCTCTCGTGCAGATTGTGCTTTCCAAAAGAATACCCTAAAGAAGCACCTGCATCTGAGGTGTCAATATTTTACAAGCTCATTGGGTGCTTTGTAGTAGTGCATCCTTCAAATCTCACTCCCAACCCCTTGTGAAGGTTGATTATCACCCAGAGAAATGAAGGCATTTGCTCAGGGCCTCAGCCCATGTGTAAAGCCACAGTTCCCCTACTCCCCATTCTTCCAGCTTGGTCCCATGGACGGGACACATGCAACAAGTGACTCTGTTGTTCCGAGGACAGAGTGAGCTTTCTAATAACACATCACAACTAGCCTGACTGGTTTTGCTGGAGGAGTAGAAAGAGGTGGTGGGTGTTCAAAATGTGACTCCCCCACCCTTGAAAGACCCACTGGAATCCACAGAGGCTCCTCTTGTTGGCCCCAGTGGCCTGGTTAGCTATTCATGCTCTGGTTGCAAAAGCAGGAACAAGCTGCAAGGTTGGCAGATCCTTTGTGCAAAGCAGTCACTGGGAAGAGGGAAAACGGGCAGCTTCTGGGGAAGGCAGGATCATCCTGCCCGTGTTAGGGATTCAGATGGCACCCACCAGGGGAAACTCAGTGCCCTCCAAAACTTTCTCCCTTTGCCATACTTTCATTAATTCATAATAGTATCTCTTTTGAGGTGCTCAAGGCTACAGCGATAGTGCAAGAGTCTGCCATCTTTTTCAGAACCAGTGTGTTATTCCTTTAACAATTACCAAAAAGCTTAATACCTTCACGTATTACAGAATGCTGCTCAGAATATGCAGTTTCTACTGTGCCCGCCCTCCTTGGTGCATTTAAGAGCTGTGTAATCAGGGACTCTCTGCCCTTATCCCCATCACCGCCATCAGTAGCAGCAGCATTCATTCAAGGAACGTTTTGTTGAGTTCTGCTTGGAGTCCAATAGTAGAAAAGTTACATTCCCTGCTCTGAGGGTGTTAAATTCCAATCAACTACATTAACAGAGTATCTATTCTGTGTTGAATATTGCCTTAGGCACTGAGGTAAAAGGGACTAAAATGATAACGTTATGGCCTAATGGGGAAGAGAGAGTCTCAAATCGATATTTCCAACATGCATTCAAAAGTAAGATAATAGGCACAAGATGCAATAGCACCACTTTCTTACCCAAGGCTTTGAGGAATGTTTCCTGAGCCAGATGATGGCTGGGGTATCTTGAAAAATGAGTTGGCATTACCCAAGTGAAGATAAGTGAGAAGGGATCTCTAAGTAAAGGAAACAGAATGAAATAAAACTCATGAACTAGTGTACTACACTGGAACGCTGCAAGCTGCTTTATGCTATCAGCACATGAAGTTTGAGGCAGAAAGTCCTGAGAGATGAGGCTAAGCGATCACATCAGATCATGGGGGGCTTATTTGTGGTTGGTGGTGAGGAATCATCGAAAGCTCTTAGGTAAGGGAATCTTGGTGGATTTCATCTTAGGTGACCATGAGGCCAAGGAAGGAAAACAGCTAGAAACGACTTCAGCCAGAGGTATAAGGAATGATAAGAACCAGAAGTAGAGATCCAGGGAAGGGAAATCGATTTTTAAAAATATTCCAGAATTTAAACTTGGTGATAGGTTATAAACAATGGCAGGGGAAATAGGGTGGTGCAGAATTGGAGTGGATGAGGCAAAGGGTAGGTGAAGCCCGGGCTACTCCTGTGTTTTCAGATTGGGAAGAGTGAGTAGAGGGAAAGGGAAGAGGAGGAAGGTGGACAAGAGAGAGAATAAGAGAGGCTTGAACGAAGGAGTCTCAGGGGACTTTTCTCTATAACCTTCGTCTCCCGTTTTCCCCCTTTTCAAGCTTTAGCCTGGCTCAGATGTCCCAGACTTTGACGGTAAGAAATGCTCATCTGGGCCTAGCCTGGGGAGATCTCAGCACCAGTCACATTGACACTTCAAACACATGTAGACAAGAAAAGCTGGGTCCAACTTGCAATCTCTCTGAGCCTATAGAATCTGAGGCTTCAGGACATCTAGAGCTCAACCAACATGACCATAATGGGCATTCGAAAAAACGGAACGAATGGAGTGAAATACTTAAATTGGTGACACTTTTGTTGCTGTCCCCCAGGAGTATATTATCTCTTGATCATGATACCCTTCCTCATCCTTACCTGCTGCAACATTCAGCTCAAAGGCCGCGTCCTCTGTGAAGTCCTAAATGCCATTAATTGCCTCTTTTATGTTCACAGTCAGACTCATTTGTGAACACCTTTCTCTCACTAGGGTTAGGTCCCTGAGGTTCTGGACTTGGTCTTTCTCGCTGCTGTCAGAAAGAAAGGCAGTACTGCTGCTGTGCATCTGGGATTAGACTGCTGTCAGCTAGGTTCATATCCTTGTATCATCAAAAATGCCCTATGAGCTTCAATTTCCTTATCTGTAAAAGGTGGCTGCTAATACTACCTAACCACTAGGGTTTATGAGAGACGTGTGATAATTATGTGCCTGGCAATCCTAAAAAGCTTTACAACCGTTAGCTCTTGTCACGGTCATTATTTGCAAGTCCTTCTATGATGACTGCTACATGGCTGGCTCTGCACAAAAAACAAACTTCAATTCCAGGATCACATCGGCTCTCCTGGGCCTGACATGAATGTTCTAGTGAGGACATATAGTAGATTAATTGTCACCGGGGTCTCAAAGGCAGTTAACTCTAATAAGTTAAGATCGGGAAAATATTCATAGAGTTTTCCAGATTCTTGTTTTGAAAAAAAATCAAGTCCATCCCACCTTTTTTTTTTTTCCTATGAATCTAAGGCTTAATCATGCTTGAGGCCTGAGGATGGTGTGGTTGAGACTCTTCATTAAATGTCTCCCTCTGCCTGCATCGAGCACTAAAGGGTGGGGTTAAAGAGCTTCAGGAGGGTGAGGTGAACCTGGGAGGCCCTTCTGTGCACAGCTGAGTGTTGGAGCCTTCTGATGAGGCACTGCAGACACAGAAATCAAAGGCCTTCAGGGTGTAGCCGAACTACAGAGCTATGACCAAACAAACACTCAGTTATGGTTAATTAGCTAAGCTGCCTCACATTCCTAAATATCTTCATTTCATAGATGCAAATGTTGAGGCTAAATAATTTGTTCAATGCCTCCAGTCAGTCAATGTCAGGAACCAAAAAGTTCCTACCTAGTTCTCCATACTTTAATTAGTTTTTTAAAAATCTTTCTAATCAGCTCTGATTCAACTCTTGCCATTTAAAGCAGAATATAATTCATCACCTCCTCAGGGACCAAAAACTGCCACAGCCAGAGCTCTTAGCTGTCTGACGAGGGAGATATCCCCAGAACAGACAAGAGCCTGTGGATTGCTGGTCTGTGTTGTTTCAGGGAGCTGTTCTATATGAGCGAATGCATCAGCAAGGAATGACTAAATCGGTGAGAATTATTTACTTTCAGAGCTCAAACATTCAGGAAATCAGTGCATCCTCTTGTTTCATCAATGAGATCACCACAATAAAGCATGTAGCTTGCCCAAGGGCCGCACAGTTAAAGAATGGTACAGTAGGGCTTTTTAAATAATCCTACATTGCTCAGTGACCTTAGCCATAGCCTAAGTTGGACCCCAACAGAGCATGTGTTGCTCAAACATCAAAGGTCCTCAAATCTGAGAGACTAAAGCTTCATCCATGTTTACCTTTGACATATGAAGAGATAGAAATAATGTGGATATGAGAATTTGTCTTATCAGTGTATGTAGTCCATCTTTCCACTTCCTGGCTGTGTGACCTCAGAAAGTTCCTTAACTACTGTCTATTTCTCCCTCAGTAAAGTGGGTGTTAATGATAGTACCTAGCCATTAGGGTTGTTGAGAAAGCTAACTGAATTAATCTATGTGAGAAGCTCAGAGCAGCACTGGGCACATATTTAGCACTCTGTGTTAATTACCCTTATTGAAATATTTCTTCCCAATAATTTCAGAGAATAACAAAGTGATTTGGAGGAAGAGAGGGGAATAACAAGCCAAACAAGAAGCTCTGTGTCGAATGTTCTGGACGTCAGTGGATCCGAGATACTTCTTTCTAGTCTCTGTTCTGTGAGATATAGGGAAGTCCTCTGCCCCCTCGGGTAGTGAACTAGGTGAACTCAAAGGCCCCACCTACCCAAACACTGACATCACACTTCAAAGCGTAGTCTCCTATCCAGCAGCATCAGTACCATCCTGGACCTGTTAGAAGTACAAATTCTCAGGCCCCCCCTTCAGATCTACTGAACTGAAAACTCTAGACGTGGACCTAGCAATCTTAAATTCAAGAAACACTGCATTAGCAGTCTCTGTGGGACCCTGGGTACCCCAGGAAAAGTACAGAGATTGAATCCAGATACATATAAATTTCTCATTCCACATTCTTTAGCAAATGTTTTAAATAGCAATGGACAGTCTTGCTGAAAACAGGAAAAGACATGAAGTTCTACAGGTAAGAAGCCCAGGTTATATTTCTATTTATATTAGTTTTCCACAGTCCCAAACCATCTGCCTGGAATATTTCAGATTTACTATTTCATCACTTCCAAATGTATTCCTACTGTTCCCAGCATAGTAGTAATGGGAGAAAGGGCAGACAGTTCTCCCTCTTTCTTTTTCTGCAGATTTACTATGAAAAATTTCATGGAATAAAGACCATAAAAGATTCGAGAGACAGAAAGAGGATATACAATATTTTGGTGTATTGAATTGTCTCTTTTACCTATCTATCTTGCCTTCTCATTGTGCTTTCTTTGCACTGTTCACTCCCAGAGTGGCCGTTTCACAGCTCTCTTCTCCCTTCAATGTTATAAACACCCACCCCCTCTCCCCATCCCAGATGCAGCTAATTATCTTGCTTCATCCTTCACGGAGAAAATAAAACCCAGCAGCCAGGTACTCCTTCATCTTTTTATTTCCCACCTGCCCAAGGGCTCCTTGGTGACCTTTTTCTCTGCATCTCCTTTGGGTCCAGAAGATTTGCCTGATTCCTATCAAAGGTCAACCCCTCTGTGCACTGGACTGAAATCAACTCCCAGCTCATAAATACCTCTTCCAGCTGCCATCATCAATCTCCATTCCCTGCCCTTACTATCCCAGGTAGCAAGCAGCCCATGTATCAGTATTTTCTATCTTAAAAAAAAAACTATCTCTCAACCATATAATCATTGCAGCTAGCCAGCCTGTCTCCCTTTGTCCCTCCTCAGCAAACTGGTTCCAAGAGTTGTCTGCAGTGATTGATCTTATGGGCTTCCCAGCATTGCAGGGGTGTCCACGCACAGAGTGGAGCCACACTGCCTGTGTCTGTTGGGTCCCAGCCCTGCTACTTTCTAGCTTTGTGACCTTGGGCAAGCTATTTATTGCTATTTATCCTCTCTGTGTCTGGGTTCTTCATCCATAAAATGGAGGCAACATCAGAATCTATATCATGAGAGTGTTGTGAGAATTATGCAAATTAAGACATACACACATTTAGCAGACACATCATGAGCTACTTATTCTATATTATTTCATCTCAACTAACTCATTGCATTTTGGGTTTTGTCCCCACTAAGTTAAAATATTGCACCTACCAGTGCCTCCCATCACTTCCATTTCCATTGCCGAATCCAGTGTTTGCTTCTCTATTGTTACCTTACGTGACTTTACAACATTCAGTACAGATGCTCCTACTACCTGCTTCTCAAAATCCTTTCTTCTCTTGGCTCCCATGACTCTATTCTTCCCTTTGCCCTGTGACACTTGTCTCAGCTTTTGCAGTTGGCCTCTGCTTCTCTACATTTGGTCTAGTGATAGCAGCTTTCCTCCTGTCCCCCACACAACTCCAAAGCACCATGCTGTCCTTCCAGGGCACCCACCTCTGGCACAAGGACACAGACTTTTGTTCTTTTCCAGTATATGACAATGGACTCTTACCTTTGGCAAAAGGCTTCAGGGTCCAGAAACAGGATGTAATAGAATAGGGACAATTATCATTGAAGCAGCTGATATAAGCTTCAGAAAATCCTATGAGGTATGATAGAGTAAGTCATGTAAATAGCAAGCTCTGTATGGGAGGAAGATTTTTCTAGACTCCAGAGGAACACCCTGACATGTTCCCTGAAAGCTTGAGAGAAAGGTCCTGCTGGAAAGCCCTGTGGCAGGATAAAGTTAAATGAGGAATTATCCCAACCAAGAAGCTGCTCTTTGATTCTAGCTTCTGCATGTCCAGGGAATCTGTTTCCTCTCTTCTTTCATGAAAGGCCAAGTCTTGGTGATTCTCTTTGCAGTTAAGAGAAAAGAAACCAGAGTTGATGAGAAAATCGTGGTGTTGCTATAGTGGCCTTACATCAGAGGATCTTTATCTAATAACCTTAATATAATATCAAGGGAATTTAGCAAAAGCCAGCCAACTTTCCAGCCTCTTGCTGTAGTCACCTTGGTCTTGGGGCCAGCTCTCTGGGTGCTTCCCCGTAGAGGAGCTCTCCCTCTGTGTGCTCATCCCTGCAAGCATGCAAGGAACGGTGGGGTGGGCTTGCAAATTACTGCTGGCCCAGAGCATAGGAACAGGCTGCATTTGAGAACAAGATAAGGGTTGTGAGAGTGGGGAATGTCAGGACTCCAGAACATCTCTTATACAGAGGAACCTCCACTGAGCCCTGGGGAGAAAAGGGGGCTCCTCAGCTACTGTGCCTTTCGGAGCAGCAACTCTGTGCTGCTGCTGCACTGGGAGTCTCGTACAAGCCAGGCTTTGTCTGAGGTGTTGACAGAGAAATCTTGGACAATGACTACCTCCTCCTCCACCAATAGTTTGCTAAGAGCCTGTTGGGATAGTACCCTAAGCAAGACTAAGAAGACATTTTTCCTTAGACTTAGCTTTATAAATAGCAGTTAGATCCCCAATTTAGCTCACAAAAGTCTATGCATCCTATACTATAGTTCTAATAGTTCATTTATGTTAGTAATGTTTTTCACCTTATAAACACACACTATTCCTAAAATAGCGAGATCTAATATATTTGTGAGGCCTAATCAAGAAAGCATATCAATGGGCCAGGGATTTAGCTTAGTGGTTCCGCTGCCTGCCTCACAAGTGCAAGGTCCCAAGTTTGATCCCCAGTACCAAAAAAATTCAAATCATCATTTATATATAGTGTGTGGCTATGGGATCCTATTCAAAACTTCATACAACAAACTTAAATGCAAACTTTTAAAAGAAGCCATTGGGTTTTTTAAATGCCTGTAGGTTTTTAAATCTATGTAGATGGGCTTCTGAGTGAGGAGAGAGGGGCTGTCCAAGAGGTAACACTAATTTACCCTTAGGTCTTTAACAATAAAGAGGCCAGAGGGACATAACATCAACGTCTTGGCTGGCTATCTAGTTGCTGCTGTTGTTTTACTGTGACACAGTACAACATTTAAGGAAATTCTGCAAAACAGAAAAACCCAAAGTCAACCATAGTTTTATCATTGTAAATAATTTTTTTTACTTTTTAAAGACCAACAAAGGATTTCTGCATAATTATTAATAGAGCAGGTGCTTTTTATATTCTGCTTTCCCCACTAAAATGTTACTATTTTTTGTTTTTATTAGTACATGTTTGCAGCCCATGATGTTTACATTCATCTTAGGGAGTGGGTATGCATACATAACACATCCTGATTTATTATTTTATTCTCCTTACCTCTGTCTCTAGATCCCCTTTCTGTATTTTTTATTATTATTGATTTTGTTTAGTTTATGTTTGTGGCATATGATTACATTCATTGTGGGTAGTTGATATAAATACATAACACATCTTAAATCTTTTTACATCTCACCCTACACACACTCTCTCTTCATGTCTTTGTCTTCTTCCTATTTGCAAAACATCTCTCTGTTTCCATTCATCAGTCTTTTGTTGGTTTTTTTATTTGTACTTCAAGTTATTCACATGAGAGAAACCGCACAGTATTTAAGCTTGTGTGTCTTGTTTATTTCACTTAACATTATATTTTTCAAGGTATAACTATCTTCCTACAAATGTCTTGAATTTCTCTTTGTTTATAGCTCAGTAGTATTCAATTAAGTATAGCTACATTTTATTCATCCACTCATCTGTTGTTGGACATACAGGTTACTTCCAATATTTAGCTATTGTGAATTGTGCTGCTATAAACATAAGTATGCATGTATCACGGTAGTATGATGCCTTCAGATCTTTATGGAAGACACCTAGAAGGTGAACAGTTCAGTCAAATGTAGTTTCCATTTTTAGTTCTTTGAGAATCTCCATACTGATTTTCACATTGGTTTTAGTATTTTACATTGCCATCAACATTTTCCCTACTGCCATGCCACCATTTTTATTATTTGATTTCTTAGTGATTATCATTCTTCCTGGTGTAACATGAAATCTCCATGTTTTCAATTTGCATTTCTGTAATAGCCAGAGATGTTGACCCCTTTTTCATATATTTATTGGCCATTTGTGCTTCTTCTGTGAAGTGTCTATCATTTCACTTCCACATTTTTTCATTGGGTCTTTTATTTGCAGTAATCCAATTTTTTAAGGTTCTTTATATATTCTAGATATTAGACCTCTGAGGAACAGCTGGTAAAAATGTTTGCTCATTCTGTAGGTTGTCTCTTTACTCTCTTGTTTTCTTTTTCTATGCAGAAGCTTCTTAATATGATATAATCCCATTTGTTGATTCTAGATGATATTTCTTTGCAATTGGAGATCTGTGAAGAAAGTCTTTGCCTACACCTACGACTTCAAGAGTTTTACCTATTTTGTCTTCCATCAGCTGAAGTGTTTCTGTTTTAATACTTGAATATTTGGTCCATTTTTATCATAGTCTATCACACGATAAGAGGTGTGAATTCAGCTTCACTCTTCTGCATATGCACATCCAGTTTTCCCAGCACCATGTGCTAAAGGGGCTGTCCTTCATGTAATGTATGTTTCTGGCTCCTTTCTCAAAGATCAAATAGCTGAATGTGTCCAGAGTTATTTCTACATCCTCTATGTTATTCTGTGGTATTTTTGTGCCAATACCATGCTGTTATTATCATTCTAGCTTTGTAATATAATTTGAATTTTGGTACTCTGATGCCCACTGCTTGATTCTTGTTGCTCAGGATTGCTTTTGCTATTCTGGGTCTCTTCTGGTTCTGTATTCATTTTAGGATTTTTTTTCCTAGCTCTGTGAGGAATGCTGTAGGTATTTTGACTGGGATTGCTTCAAATCTATATATCAGTTTTGGAAGTATGGTCATCTTGACAAGATTGGTTCTGCCTCGATGCTGTAGTTGTCATTGTAGAGGTTTTTTACTTCCTTGGTTAGGCTAATTCCTAGGTATTTAATTTTTGGCACTATTATAAATGGAATTGTTTGCCTAATTTTTCTCAGTGAGTTCCTTATTAGCATATAGAAACATCACTGATTTTTGTGTACTGCTTTTGTATCCTGCTTCATTGCTGAATTTGCTTATTAATTCTAGTTTTCAGTGAAATTTTGTGGGTCTTCTATGTAGAATATGTCATATGCAAATAATGATAATTTGACTTCTTCCTTTCTCATATGTATCTCCTTTATTTCTTTCTCTTGCCTGATTGCTCTAGTTAATGTTTTGAGTACTATGTTGAACAGGAGCAATGATAGTGGACATCCTTGTTGTAATCCTGATTTTGGAAGGAATCATCATTTAATATGATGTTGGCCACTGGTTTTTCAGAAATGGCTTCTCTCAGACTCAGTTAAGGTCCTTCATACCTGTTTTTTCTTCAGGATTTTTATCATGAATGGGTGTTGGATTTAGCCAAAGCTTCTTCCACAGCTACTGATATGATTATGTGATTTTTGTACTTGCTTCTGTATGGGGCATATTAAATTTATTGATTTGTATATGTTGAACTATCCTTGCAACCTAAGATGAAACCTCCTTGGCCATGAGGTATGATCCCTTTGATGAATTGTTGCATTCTATTTACTAATGCCCTATTGAGAATTTTTGCACCTATGTTCATTAATGAGATTGCCCTGTAGTTTTCTTTTTTATTTGGATCTTTGTCTGGTTTTGGGAACAGAGTGATGCTAACTTTCAGAAATGAATGTGGAAGCACTCTTTCCTTTTCAATTCGTTGAAAAGTTTGAGGACTACTGGTGTTACAACATCAATAAAGTTCTCAGAGAATTCAGCAATGAATTCATCAATCCAGTGCTTTTCTTAGTTGGTAGGACTTTTATTATTGCCTCAATTTCACTGTTATTAAATTGTTCAGAATTTTTATGTCTTCATGGTTTAGTTTTGGTAATTCATGTGAGTCTAGTAATGTATTTCTTAAAGATTTTCAAATTTGTTGGAATATAAGTTTTTAATATAGTAATTACTGCCTTCTGAATTTCATCAGTGTCTTTTAATTTTATCTTTTTCATTTATAATTGCATTGATGTGAGTCTTTTCTCTCTTTTGGTAAGTTTGGTTAAGGTTTTATCTGTTTTATGTATTCTTTTAAGAAAATAGCTCTTTGATTTATTGATTCTTTGTATTTTTTGTCTCAATTTCATTCCCCCCCTCCTTTTTTTTTGGACTTACTGATTCTTTGTTCTTGTTTTTGCCTCAATTTCATTCACTTCTGCTCTGATCTTTATGCTTTCCCTCCTTAAATTTTGATCGGGGTTGGATTGTTGTTTCTCAAATATCTTGAGGTTTACCAGTAGGCTATTTATTTGAGCTTGCTCTTTTTTTCTAATATAAGCACTGATTATTGTTAAGCTTCCCTCTTAGAACTGCTTTTATTGTGTCAAATAGATTCTGATGTGTTTAAATTAGATGGAAATCAATATATAATCAGTGAGGGACTGGAATCTCAAGGAATTCAGTGAAGAAAAAGACATCAAAATTACAGCTGGAGGTGCATCTGAAGAAGGCCAGGGCCCAAGATAAAGATGCAATGGCCAGGTATATATGCCCCTAAGGCAGAAAGAATAACTTGGACTTTTTCTATAATTAGCATCACCTAGTCCAGTAAGTCCAGGTAGGTATCAGGAGCCCAGATGCATAGCCAGAGCATCTGGACCCATCCCTTCCCTAAAATGCCTGTGGTTCTTTCAATGTATCCTTGTTACTGAATCATTTCTCTATTGGATCAATATTAGCTAAGCACTTAGTTGTAATTCTATACATCGATAGCATCTTGATCCATGTTGTACCCACATTGTGATTTGGCTGTATAATTTATTACTGACAAAAGCCCTCAGTGCCAACCCGCTTTCAGGACCCCACCTCTCAGGAGCTATCTCTTCATAAACTTTTCCTACTCTTAACCTCCACTGTCTGTTGGAATTCGACACAAACTCAGCACATCTGGCATCTGACAGGTTGGGAGTCATATTTCTCCTATATCACTGGCATTGTCCTTTGATTCTAGAAATTGTTTAATTTCTTCCTCCATTTCTTCTGTGACCCAGTGGGAGTGCAGAAATGTGTTATTATGTTTCCAGATGTTTATAATTTTCTCTAGTTTCTTCTGTGATTGATTTTTTAGCTGCAATGCACATTGGTCTGAAAATAAACATGGGGTGATTTCTATTCTTTTATTTATTTAAGCAGGCTTCTTGGACTAATATGTGGATTATTTTGTAGAAAATTCTGTGCTGCTAAGAAGAACATGCATTCTGTTGTAGAGGGTAAATATCTATTACATGCATTTTTTCCAAAGATGTGATTCAGCTCTACTATTTCTCTTTGGACTCTTTGTTTAGTGATCTCTCTTTGTGAAAGTGGGGTAGTGAGGTCACCCATTATGAGTGTGTTGGTGTATATATGATCTCTTATGTTCAGCAGTATTGTTTTATGAAGATATGTGCTCCAGTATTACGTACATAAATATTAACTCTGTTGGATTGTTCTAAACAGGAGAATAGATCATGAGTGGAAAAAAACACATTAACATGCATCCAGGGCCTGTCCCGACCACCTAAATGACTCAGGCTGGCTGAGCAGGAGCCTAAGAGGCAAAGGGCAGGCTGGCATTTCCCTCCCCAAGAGTGCCCACCGATGTCTATAAAGTCATCATATTTTTCAGATCTTCCTTTCTATAGTGTTTCTTTCTTGATTAACCTTGCAGCCATTCGACTTTTTCACAACTAACCTATGCCATTTCCTCTCTCATAAAATGGAAGCACTCACTAGGTGACGTTAATAGCTCACCATTATCCCTCGAACGCCAGACACTAAATAAACATGAGTATTATTTTGACTGACCTCTCATAACTGTTCATTAGTTCCTCTTTTCAGGATATCATCGTTGCCTTATTTTACGTTGTTCATCTAATTTTCCCATCGCTATGAAGTGAGTGAACTGCTGAGGATGCAGGGAGGAGCCATGGCACTGATTCCCTGGTGCCTCTATAAAGACACGGACTCTGAAGACACACACGGGAAGAACGGGAATTTGTTTTTTGTGCAGCTACTGTCCAAGACAGAGAATGGAAACACTGGCTGGGGGTAGTGCGTCAGTGCCTTGACCAGGACTCAACCAGTGCTTTCACTTTATCTCTTTTTCCCCCCTTTTTTTCACTCCACTAACCCACTATCTGAAATCCTTTCCCTGAGAAAGCCTTAAACAAGACTGTCATTTACACGCGACCTAATGACCGTGTGACTGTCTTCTGTCGACTGATTAGGTATTTTGACATCATTTAGCAGATTGGATCATCTAGCATCTGTTCAGTGTAAGAATTATCATGGTGCTGCAGGGAAGGTAAAGATGAGAGTTGAAAGATGCGGTGTCATTTCTCTGTGACAGGACAGAGTTAAAGTAGTTCACTGAAGTTAGGTGAGGTTTAAATGACATTAAATGGGCCCCACAGTTTTGTACCCCTACCATGGAACACAGAGTGAGCCTGCCTACACAAATAACCTCAGACTCTCACGGGCATTGCTGTGAACACTCAATTACCGAGAAAGGTAAGAATGAGCCCTTTTGATTTCTCATGAGTGGAAGTAAAGCTCTTGGCGTAGGCTCACTGAAAGAGCAAACACTGGTAAACCCTGAGCAAACCATGTCATCATTCAGATCCTCACAGCTCATTTGTCCTCTAAAAGTTAAATAAATGTAATAATGTACACAGAGTACCCTGAGAGCAATGGGAAAAGGGTGGGGCATAGATATTGCTACTTCTCTTCAGCTACAAAATAGAATTCCTTTCCAAATTTATGGTGTGTAATTCTTTTTTTTTTTTCCATTAAGTTCCTTGGTACATTTAAAGCAAACAATATAGTTACATTTATCACTGGGATCTTATACCTTTACATGATATATCTTGGTTCTTGTTTTATCCCCATACCCCTTGCCCTCCCTTCACCCCCTTCACCCTTCCCTATTACAAAGATTTTATTTCCATTTTTTCACATTTTTCCCCATATTTCCTTTCCCCTGCACTTCCCACTTCCCCTTTAGTGTTTCCACCCGCTGCCTCGCAAGTGCAAGGGCCAGAGTTCAATCCCCATACCAAAAAAGACTATCATGTAATTTTATGCTGGTCAGTTTGTTTCTTCAAGCTGCAGCTTTCATTTATTAAGTAAGGATAATAAGTGGACTTCCAAGAACTGCTTTGAGGATCACAGATGATAAAGTGCAAAAGATCAGCAAGGAAACAACACTGATGGCAATACATAGCTCTCATATACTGCCAGGGACATCTACATATTTAAATGAGAGGCTACCTTCCCCAATGGAATTTAAAAACAGTACCCACACCCATATACCTTGCACCTCAAAATAGTCAAAAGTCTGGAAAGCAATGGTCATATATGTCCAACTCTTCAGTTCTCTTTCAGTCCAGCTTCCAGGGAGTCTATACAGGGATATAAGTTGACAGTTTGAATCTCTTGGTCAATGGTTTATTGCTTCAGAGTCTCACTGCCTCATAATCACAACCTCCAATGCTAAGTTCCTCTGTATGCCCGCATTCTTCTAGGAGTTCTGCATATATTATTAATTTATTTAACAAATATTTATTGAGCATCTTTTAGGAATTTTGCATATGCTATTTATTTCTTTAACAAATATTCACTGAATATGTGTTATTGTACCTGGAACTCTAGATCGTGGATAAGAAGCAAGGCCTTACCATCATTTAGAGTACAGGGCAGGAGATATAAACACACACACTCTGAATACAGTATGCTACCATGTACAACCGCAGGCCAATTTCCAAATGCCATGGAGTCACTTATAATCCAGTCTCAATGGTGGTGATGGTGGTGGGGTGGTCAGACAGACTTTTCTGGAGAAGGGGGCCTCTAATCTGAGTGGGAAGTAGCCAAACAAGGAGAGATGGGAAGAAGAGTCCAGCAAAGGGAAAAGCCCATGATATGACATGGGTGGGCTGGGAGGAGGAAGAGGAAGACAGCATCGGGACCAAATGGTTAGCAAAAGAGGTTAGCAAAAGCCAGATTTAATCTCGACAATAGAATAAAGTGAGTTTTATCTTCTCCATTTTGCAACTGAGTAAATTAGGATTCAAAATAATATGAGAAAGTAAAGGAGGATGCTCGGGAGGATGATTAAAAGATATGCAAAACCATCAGGTAAAATGGAATTAATTCATCTTTGCAAACAATTTTCAAATGAGCAAAGAAATGACATGGAGGTTGCTCATTCATGGCAGGACATTGCTAGGGTCACAGAGCTCTTTACTGACCATTTTCTCCCAGGGATCAGCAATTTTGCTATTATCCATGATCACAACTGTTTAATGTGGTGTATTAAAGGAAATAGGAAATACAGTCTAAGCCTGTCTGCCTCCAATATCTATATTCTTTTCTTGTTTAAAAAAATATTCTTTTATTTCCAATAATGAGATTTTGGGGGAACTACTGAGGAAATAGGGTGCTTGGGCTGATGCTTCTTATGAAGCAAAACATCGTAGGTCCATGGGCTTGGTTACTATACTTTGTCAAGAGCTCAGGAAACTGACTTCCCAAGAAACTTAATTCAAAAACCCAAATTGTTGTGTTTCATTAGCTTTATTTTAAAAACTTGAAAATAAAACTTGAGAAGTAATAGTCTCAGTGTTAGGGGATCATAATCTTGGTATGAGAAACACTGTGATATTCAAAGATCTTGTCAAGATCTTGACTCTGAAGGAACCAGCAAGAAATCTTCTGGTTCTAAAACTTCTGTGTTCAAATTTTAGAATAAGTCTAAAACTTTGAAACAAATATAAATCTGGCTATATTTTCACATATTTCTAGATTAATATTTTCCAACAGAAAAATTTCTAGACTAATGAAATCCTTGGCTCCCCCCAGCATGGTACAAAGGATCAATCCTAGGACCTCACATACACTAGGCAATCGCGCTACCACTAAGCCCCATCTCCTGCTCTCCAATTAATTTAAAAAACATGTTGTCAGAAGGTAAATGATAATTTTCTAGGGCAAAAGCTATGGATTTACATTTAGTATATGCAGAGTATCCTGCTAGTCTCACAGTTTTCTACCCTTATGGCAAATACAACTGCAAAAACTGAGTTACAAGATGGTGACTTTTACTAGCAATCCCAAAAGGTGTCAAAATGTGAAGGAAGTGTTCAGTGTGCCTGGAAATTCTAAGCTCTCCTGGTGCCACCCACACAGGCTCTGGAACTGAAACTGCTCTCTAATCATGGGGCAGCTTATGCACAGCATTTTGAGTTATGAAAAACATGCTTTCCCCATTAATGAAGAAAAACAAGTTATGTATAATTTCTGGTGCACATCACTTGGGGACTGACTCTTACTATGGAAAGGGAAAGCCATTGACCCAAAGAAAATAAAAGTGGGGTCTAGGGACACAGCTCAGTGGTAGAGCACTATTCTAACATTCTTAGCATGTGTGGGACACTGGGTTTGATCCCAAGAACAGAAAAAAAGAAAGAAAGATTTTCAGTTTTAAAATGTTTTCCCCCTTTTTTAAAAAGCCAGAGTAATATTGGATTACTGTGGAAAAACTGGAGAACACTGAAAATCACAAAGAAAAAAAACATAAAAATCAATATCAAGTCTAACAGAGATCATCACCATTATGCCTTTCTAGTCTTTCCTTCGTCTGTGTGCATATACACTTATATAATAGTTTCATACCATACATATTGTTTTAGAAACTGTTTTCCACTTAATGGTTTTATGAGTATTTATCATATAAATAAATAGTCCATGATAAGACTTTTTACAACTGCATAATATTATCATTAATGGTGAACCTTACTTCACTTTGTTTCTTATAATTTGACATTTATATATCTCTGATTATTTGATATAATAATTATTTTAGTCAACATTACAGCTAACAACCCTGGTAATGCATCTTCTTGTTTCTTTAGGATAAATTCCTAAAAGTGGAATTATTGGATCTCAGTTGGCTGTGTATAGTTTAAACCTTCTGCTACAAGTAGCTAAAGTGTCCCCTCTCCTTCTCCTAATTTATACTTTCGCTGAACTACACTAAACTCACCAACTTTTGAAAAAGAAAACAATAAATTTTGCATCCAATACTCTCATATTTATTTTTTATTGTTTTGAGATAGGGTCTCATTATGAAATTCAGGCTGGCCTTGAGCTCACTGTGTAGCCCAGCCTAGCCTCCAACTCATAGCGATCCTCCTCCTGCCTCAGCCTCCTGAGTGCTGGGATTACAGGTGTGCACCACCACACCTGGCTATTCTTTTTTTGATATTTGAGATTTTTTTTCCATCTTATTTCTTAGCTTCCTTCTGTCCCTCTACAAATTTATGGAAGTATTATTGATAAATAAAAATTCTATGTATTTAAGGTACACATGGTTGACAACGATTTCAGCGAAAGTATAAATTATTACTTTTAGGAGTCTAAATAGTTTTGGGGAGTCTAAATGGCAGAAGTTTGAATTGGCACAAACTTTAGGAGAAGAAGAGGGGACACTTTAACCACTTGTAGCAGTAGACAACTTTGACAACGATTACCACAATCAAATTAACACGTCCTTCACCTCACAGCACTGGGTGTGTTTGTGTGTGTGTGTGTGTGTGTGCAGTGAGAACATTTATAATCTACTCTCTCAGTAAAGTTGAAGTGTACAACACAATATTGTTCACTATAGTCACTGTGATGTACATTAGATCTAAAAAACATATTCATCTTATAACTGAAAGTTTGCAGCCTTTGAAGAACTCCTCCATGTTCTTCCTAACCCCAGCCAACAACCACCATTCTCTTCTCTGCTTCTCTGACTTCAACATTTTTAGATTCCATACATCAGCAAGATTGTATAATATTTGCATTTCTGTGCCTATAGTATTTCATCTAAAATAATGTCCTCATTTATGTTACCACAACTAGCAGAACTGCTTTCTTTTAGAGGCTAAATAATACTCCGTTGTATATATGTGCTATATTTTCTCTACCTGTACAGCTGTGGATGGACACTGAGATTGTTTCCGTATCTTGACTCTTGTGAATAATGTTTCAGTGAACATGGATTCACATACATCTCTTTAGTATTATTTTTTTCATTAAGTTTCTTGGTACATTTAAAGCAAACAATACAGTTACATTTAACATTGGGCTCTTGTACCTTTACGTGATATATCTTGGTTCTTGTTTTTCCCCCATACCACTGCCCTCCCTTTACTCCCTTCACCTTTCCTTATTTAAAAAAACTTTGTTTCTATTTTTCCATTTTTCACATTTTTTCTTTTCCCTTATTTCCTTTCCCCTCCCCATTCCTCTTCCCCTTTAGCCATTTTCTATTTCACACTCTCAATTATACTATTTGAACCTTATATATACTTTTAGGTTACTCAAGTGTGTCCTATTTATTTCACTTAAGAGTACAGCCTCAATGTGCATTTCTTCATTTTTCTCTCTCTCTCTCTCTCTCTCTCTCTCTCTTTTTCCAGTACTGGGAATTGAACTCAACCTTGAGCTTGATAAGCAGGCACAGTACCGCTGAGCTAAATCCCCAGCCCCATTTCCTTTTGATATAGACTCAAACATGTGATTGCTGAATCATAGGGTAATTCTATTTGTATTTTTTTAGGAAGTTTCTTATTGTTTTTCATAATGGCCAAGCCAATGTATATTGCCAAGCCAATATATATTTTCACCAATAGTATCCAAGAGTTCTTTTTATTTCCACACCTTGCCAATACTATTTCTTGTCTTTTTCATAATGGCCACAAAAATAGGCAGGAAGCAATATCTCATTCTGCTTAAGATTTGTATTTTCCCAATGATTACTGATGTTGACCACCTTACCATAAACTTGTTGGTCATTCATATCTTTCTTTTTAAATGTCTAATCAGTTCTTTGTCCATTTAAAAAATTTGATTATTTGTTTTTTTATTTTTTAATTTATTTTTTACTATTGATTTGTATAAGTCTCTTATCTATTTTAGATAATACCCCTTATAAAAGATGTGTAGTTTTAAAACATTTTCTCCCATTCTGTGGTTGCCACATAGAAGCTTTTTCATTTGAAGTAGTCATTTATTTTTGCTTGTCTTATATCCAAAAAATCATCACCCAGATGGATGCCAAGAAGGATGTTCCTCTTTATTTTCTTCTAGTAGTTTTAGGCTTTTGAATCTTACATTAAGCTTTTAATCTACTTCAAGTTAATTTTTTCTGTATCATATATGGGTCTAGTTTCATTCTTTTACATATGGGTATCCTGTTGTCACAACACAAGTTAATTTTTTTGTTTTGTATTCTTGATGTTCTTGTCAAAGATGAGTTGACCATTACACAAGAGGGTTTATTTCTAAAATCTATTCTGTGCCATTGATATATGTGTATGATTTTATGCCATTACTGTATTGTTTCAGTTACTATAGTTTTGTTACATAGTTTGAAATCAGGAAGCATGATAACTTCAATTTTACTCTTCTTGGTCAAGAGTAGTTTGGCTATTCATAGTCTTTTGTGGTTCCACAAGAATTTTAGAATTGTTTTCCCATTTCTGTGAAAAATGCCCCTGGAATTTTGATAATCATTACATTGAATCTGTAGCTCACTTTGGGTAGTATGGAAATGTTAACGATATTAATTCCACCAATCCATAAACACGAATAGCTTTCCATTCATTTGTATGTTCTCAAATTTTTTTAATCAAAACAATATAAAAATGTACAGTTTTCAGTATAAAGCTGTCTCACCTCCTCAGTTAAATTTATTCTAAGTATTTTATTCATTTTTTATGTTATTGTAAATAACATCTTTCTTAATTTCAGGTGGTTAATTACTAGCCTATACAAATATGCTATTGCTTCATGATTCAGTCAGTACGTTATATATATCTAGACATTTGTGCCTTTTGTCTAGGTTATCCAACTTCATGTATAATTGTACATAGGAGTCTTTTATGATTCTTTGTAATTCTGTAGGATCAGCTGTAACATCTATTTTATTTATACTTTATCAGAGCCCCCCCATTTTCAATTAAAAAAAACTCTCAGTTTCATTTTCTATTTTCTTTCCAGATTCTGTTTTGTTATTGTCTGCTCTAATATTTATTATTTCTTTCCTTTGCTATGGAATTCATTTTTCTTTTTTCTAATTCCTTAAAGTGTAAGGCTAGGTTTATTTGAGATCTTTTCTTTTTTATATAGGCATTTACTGTTGTAAACTTTGCCTGTTAAGAACTGCTTTCCTGCAAGGGACAGTGGCACACATTTGTAATCCCAATACTCAGGAGGCTGAGGTGGGAGGATTTCCATGAATAAATTCAAGGGCACTCTGGACTACATAGTGAGTTCAAGGCCAACATTAACTACGAAGTAAGACCTTATCTCAAAAACAAAATCAAACAAACAAACAAAAAAGAACTGCTTTGCTGTGTAAGTTTTGGTATGTTCTGTTTTCAATTTGATTTGTCTCTGGATACTTTCAGGGTGGGTTACTCTGTATTGAACCCTCAGTATTGTACATACCAAGCCTACACTAAACTACATCCTCAGTCCTCAAGATAATTTTTCAATTTCCCTTCTAATTTCTTCTTTGACCTATTTTATTGTTTGGGACTATGTTGTTTACCTTTCACATGTTCATTAATTTTCCAATTTTTATCCTGTTACTGATTTCTAGTTTCACATTGTTGTGTTTGGAAAAGATATTTGATATTATTACAGTCTCTTTAAGTTTGTTGAATTCTTTTGTGGTCCAACATATGATCAATCCTGGAAAATATTTTGTGTGCATTTGGGAAGAAAATATATTTGGCTGCCCTTAGATGGAATGTTCTGGGTATGTCTGTTAAGTCCATTTGGTCTACAGTTTTATTCAAGTCTATTGTTTATTAATTTTTCTGTCTGGGTAACCTACCTATTATTGAAAGTGGGATATTAACGTTTCCTACTATTGTTATAGTACTGTCTTTATTCCCTCCTGTTGTTAGTATTTTCTTTATGTAGTATATTTACTTGTTCTGATGTTTGTGAGTGTATACTTAACAATTGTTATATCATCTTTGCCATTATATACTGACCTTATTTGTCTCCTGTGACAGATTTTTACTGAAAGCCTATTTCTTTTAAATTAACATTTGCACACAGTATCTTTTGCCATCTGTTCTCTTTCAGCCTTTGTGTGATCTTAAGACCAAAATGAGTCACTTATAGGCAGCTTTTTAATCCATTTAGCCATGCTGCCTTTGATTGGAGAATGTAATCTATTTACAATTAAAGTAATTATTAATAGATTATCACCCACCTTTTCATTTTGTTAATAGGTCTCTAGTTTGTTGCTTTCTTTCTTTTTTATTTGATTTTTGGGTGTGTGTAGTGTCATACTTTAATTCCTTTTGTTTCATCTTTTGTGTATTTAGTATCTACTAAAGTTTTCCTTTGGGACTAACAGGAGGTTACATACCTGCCCTTGCATACCAAAATTCTATATTTAATTCCCCCTCACATTTTATAATATTTATGTCACACTTTACATCTTTTTGTATTGTGTATCATATAGTTCTTTTAAATACTTTTTCTCAACTTTTTATGGGTTAAAAGTGATTTATGTACCCTGTTACAGTATTAGAGCATTCTCAATTTAACTGTACATTGGTTTTTACCAGTGAGTTTTGTACTTTCATATGCTTTTCACATTATTACTTAGTATCTTTTCATTTCAATTTGAAGGACTCTGTTTGGCATGTCTTATAACACAGGTCTAGTACTGATGAACTCTCTTGTCTTTTGTTTGTCTGAGAATGTCTTAGATGTCTCTTATCTCTAAACCACAGCTTTGCTGAATATACTATATTTCCTTGAAAATAAGACTAGATCTTCTATTAACTTTTGTTCCAAAAGTTGCAATAGGGATTATTTTCAGGCAATGTCTTGTGTGTTCATGTACAACAATCTAGGGTGCAGGACTCCTCCCAAGCACCTTTCATACATATGCTTTTCCTAAAAAATAATTTAGAGGGAAGGTCACACCCTGAGAAGGAGGAGTTTGTATAGCTTACAAGTGAACAGAAAGAATGTAATACGTAATTGGGAACTTGGGACCAAGGTCAAACAGGGCTGTGGCTGTGGCTGAATCCACAGAGGATTAGGCTGTTTCTGAGTCCCTAAATGGCATCATGGTCAGTGAGCCTGCCACCTGGGCATGAGCCTTATTTAAAAAGTGGCCCTTCTCAGTCTTGGCTTTTATTAGGGTTTGACAACCTCCTACTTGATCCCAAAGCTTCCACAAAGGCACTTTGCCCTTCAACGGCTGCCAAATTGTTGCTATGGAAGAATAGGAGGGGTCTATTAAGATAGGAAGAGGAAGAGGGGTCTTCCTATTCTGCCATCTTGCTGATACCATTCCCCTTAGCTTTTTCCTCTTAATTCAGCACCCAACACTGCTCTCAGTAAGATAATACTCACTCAGGTATCAATAACTGAGATAAGGTATACTAAATATTTTAATAGTAGGGAATGAATGAAACCAAAGGGATACATTTCTTCTTATAGAGTTTTGCTTTATTATCAAGCTAATAATAAAAGTTATTGCAAAGTTGAAAAAGATTTTTAAGGCCTCAGAGACAGTAAAATAGAGATCATCTGCCCCTCTTACTCCTGATGCTGCTCTTTGAGAAGTCTTCCTTTGTGGAGAGATGGTGGAAAACAAGTATTCACAGCCTGTTCTTTCTCTACCCAACTTCTCAGGAAAATCTTGGCATTTCCTGCTGTCTCCCCATGCTCCAACTCTCAGTTATGAGTTCAATGGAGTACATCATGCAGGGAAGTCTGAAAGAGTATGAAAGTACAGAAGATAGTGGATCTGCTAGTAAGAGAGAAGAAAATAGGCAGCAGGAAATGCTAAAAGAGAAAAAAAAACTAGGCAATGGATTTCAGAGACAGTTCTGAGGAAATCTGAAGAAGAGAAAAGTTTGAAGACTTTATCAGAATGGTATAAAGTGGCAAAGAGCAATTTTTTGAAAGGAATTTTTGTTTTACATTCTCCAGGTATTACCAAGGTAATATTTGCCATTGAACTAATATTTCTTTGGCTGTGACAGTGCCAAAAACTGAACCACAAGACATTTGAGGTTTCTATGAGTTAAAATAGGATCACGTCTCTGGATCAAGAAAATTATTTTCTACTTACATATAATGATTAAGAGTTGATTTTCCCTCCCTCCCTCCCTTCCTTCCTTCCTTTCTTCTTTTTCCAGTACTGGGGATTAAACCAGCATCTCACATATGCTTGGCAAGTGCTGTAGTACTGAGCTACACGCCCAGCCCAAGAGATGATTTCTAAATGTGTATTTATACTTAGTTGTTAATTTCAATTGTACTCATAAAGCCTGACCAAAACTGTAATTTAAAGAGACATAACTCTGAAATAAAAATATGGACTGTCTTTGAGTTGGGCTGTCTCATGGACATATTTTGGAAGAGTTAGTAGACAAGTATGTTCCAAATTCAGGTCAACTCAGTTCAGCATTATCAAATGCCTGCGATGAGTCAGACACTATGTCTGACATTTAGGGAAGTAAATGCAATTAATATATTGATACAGCATAACAAGTAGATATAATCAAAGGAAAATTATTTTTAATCTCCCTCTGAACTTTTAGGGGAATACATGAGGAAATTTCTCAAGCCTCTCATAAAATATGGTTTCTCCTTCAGATGCCAGATATCATCTCAGACCCTGGTTTCCTGAAAGTCCATTTCACACATGACTCACACTTCAAATCTCCTCTACCAAGTGTTCCTTCTATTGGTGAGGACTCAAAGTGGCTCTAGGATATTTGAGCTACTGGGAAAACACATGTTCCTCAGTAAAGGAGTAGTGAGTTCCCAAATGCAGGGGTGTGTGTGTGTGTGTGTGTGTGTGTGCTGTTTTCTGGACTATATTGAATTTTTCAAGTACGATTTAGATTTCTAAATCTTCACAGTGTATCCCAGCTCACTCCAGCAGGAAGCATATAACAAGTTCTTTAAGTTGAGCTATTTGTGAATTGGAGAGGGAGAGAAGGAGGTTCTTAAGGCATAGAATTTTTTCTCTTCAAAGAAATATCTTCACAAATCTCTTCCTTCTCTCAGCCCTTTTTATATCCTTTGTCTGAGTGAGGTGCCTAAGAATTATGGAAATGATTGTCAAAGTTTCCTTTTTTAAACTTTGCATAATGCTCACTTTGGCATGCAGCGTCTATTATGTCTTGGGGCCTCAGTTGAAACTTTAAATTTAACATCTTATTACACAAAAATAAAAAGGTCTAGTCCTTGTTCTGAAAAACTTAGAGGAAACTGAAGGAGATCACAAATGTGATCATTTCTGTACAAAGTGACAAGTGACATGAAAGAGATGTTCTGGACACAATGAGGCCACAGAGGCAGTTTCTATTATAATATAGTCACTGTTTTCCTTCAAAAACTATCCACAGAGAAGGCCATACACTAAAGAAATGGGGAGTCTGTAGCTTACAAGTGAGCAGGGAGGATGTGGCATGTTACTGAGAACTTCTTGCTTCAGAACAAATGATACTGATTTGTTCATGGGTTACTCAAGTACCTGAAAGAACAACTGAATTATAGACTCTTGGTAATACTGTTTAATTTTTTAAAGTGGATAAGTAAAAGCTCCCATTTTAAAAGTTTGAAAATAGGCCCAGAAATCTGAGCAGCCAAATGTAAAAATAGCAAACCTCTCTGACTCTGCCCTGAGGAATTCTAGAACAGGGCCAGTTGTGGAGCTTGGATAATTCAGATGCATCTTTCTACTCTGCCTTTGAGGACATCAGGAGGTAAAGTGAAGAGGCCCTATGCACTACGCCTATCTTCTCATTTCCACACTTTACCTTCTATTCAATGATTTCTTTTCCTTTCTGATAAATAGTTCACTTCACCGTCCTAGCCCCAGGACCAACACAAAGAACATCATAAATTTGGAAAGAAAATACTGACAAATCTAAAAATGTGCCTGCTTGTCTAACACTAGTGAGGCTGAGAAAAAGGATGCTATGTCTAGTTAAGCCCTTGAGTGATCTACGCTGCTGAAACCCAGAATCCAGAGAAGTCTCACTGCCTGTCCAAATAGGTACAACCCACTTTATGTGGAGAGAAGATGCCTCCTGGAGAGCCCAATCATGCTACAGCTATGTGCTTCAGATTTAATCAGCTTGTTCTCATTTCAGTTATTTTAACTCTTGTCCATTCAAACCATTGAAAATAGCCTAGAAATTCAGAGTTATGAATCTAAACTATGCTTTTCAGACTTCTCACACCTAAATATAGCACTCATGACACCTGTTGAACTACATTTTTCAATTCTTTGAAAGAGTACAGAGGACACTAGAATAGTCCCAACCTAGCCGGGTTCTGATTCTCATGGTAACTCATAGAAATTTTCTCCAGAAGACTGCTTAGCTCCCATAAGATAGTAGAAAAATTGCCTGGATGGAAAAATACCAATATCCCTTGTCAATATCCCTGCCTCTTTCTATCCTGGGCCTTGATCTATGCTGCCACAACCCCACTGGTTTTTCCTGGCATTTTTCATTTATTTATTTGTGTTTGTGTTTTTAGCTCCAGGGAAATATGAAAAGTCATTTCTCTGCTTGGTTTGGGTAAGATACACCTAAAAAGAGAAAGAAAAAAAAAAACTAATAAATGTTACAAATGTAAAACCAAAACTTTCTCAACTTAACTTCTGAAATCTAAATCCAGATTTGACTTAGCTGGAACAACCTTTAGGGGCCCAGTAATATACCCTTTTCTCAGGTGAGTTGGTGAGGGGCAAAGCTAATGGTTTCTCAGTTAAGGGGTACTTGGGGATGAATTGCTTCCATGCTTAGCTGGACTTTAATTCCCTAACAGAATCTGCCTGTTGGTGTCCAGAAGGAAACCTTTCTCCCTCCAACCCGTTGACCTCTAAATATAACACACTTTGTGTCCAATCATACTGGTTCTTGTTGTGGGTTCTTAGCTCCTTGGCAGCCGGAAAGAGAACTGACATTTTTAATGCATCTGCTGCCTGCCAGGCACTATCCTACACACATTACATACATCCAGAGGAATGGTACCAAGTAAAGAAGGTAGTTCCCTTCCTGAGCCTTAAATATTTCCCTGAATCTCAGAAATAATGCCTTAAGCATGAAAAACATGTTGCTCATGCCCTCCAAAGCTTCCATTAACCAACATGCAAATCAAAGATATGAGAGCACTAAACTATAGAAAAAAAATATAAAAGCTAAATTTTTTTAATCTTCTGCTTTTTCCGATTTTAAATTTCTAGATAAATTTGTTGAACATTAAATTTTATTTCTGATTCCCTTCTACGCAAGTGCTGGTCCAGGGTGAGAAAGACAGGTGCCAGCCCTGCTGATGTGTTGCTGGAGAGACAAGCTTGGGCAGCCTCCTGCCTTAGCTGCAGGTATCGCATGCTGGCCCACAAAATGCTTGCTGTTATCCACTTGTTGAAGTTTTTGATACTTTGATAACTCGGACCTCTGGGTGGCAAAGTTTTGTCTGTGACTTGTTTCTCAAATGTACGGATTCTACTCAAAGAAGATTCTTTGGTTGGCCATTTAGGGATCTCTCTGGTATTTGGTGAAGGTATAAATTGTACCTTTCCACTTTTCTTGCAGCATCTAGTAATCGTTCTGATTGGCCTGAAAGCTTAATGATGGCTACTATATTCTCTTTATTTTGTAGTAGTGTCTCTAATGCCTGCTACATATGATAGATACACTTCATATTTCTCATTGCCTTTGCTCAGCACTTTGAAAATATAATTTCATCATTTTCCTGGCTTTATCACTTTGGAAAGTAAGCTGTTAGTCTAATTCCTTTCCAGGTAATCTAATCTAATTTTCATTCTTTTCCAGGTTAATCTATTCTCCTACTGTGTTTATTATCTTTTTTGGTCATTTTTTTTTCAGTTTCTTCTATATTTCTGTGAAGTACCTTGCTGTCATTTTCATTTCATCTTTCCTACTTGAGATTCATTGAGCTTCCTAAATCTAAAGGTTCAGATCTTTCAAAAGTACTGGAAAATATTCACTCTTTTTCTCTTTGAAAATTGTGTCTCTTTCATTCTCTAGTCTCCCTTTCTGGGCCTCTGATTAGATGTAAATTAAAATTTCTCACTTTGGTCCTTATGTCTTACCCTCTCTTCATACATTTAATCTCTTTTCCCTGTACTCTATCATGTGGGATTTCCTCAACTCTTACTTCTGTTTAACTAGTTCTCTCTTCCTGATATATCCAACTTACTACTTAACCTGGTGAGTTTTTAATTTCAGTTATTTATTATTTATTTCTAGATGTGCTGTTTGGTTCTCTTTCAAATCCACTTGGTCAGTCCCTTTTGTTCCTTTTAGAAGGAGCTTTGTATTTCCTTACTCACTCATTTTAACATTTCAAAAAAACTTTTTTTTTTTTTGTACCCGGGATGGCACTCAGTGCCTTGCACTTGAGAGGCAGGTGGTGGCACCAGTAAGCTAAATCCCCAGCCTAAAAAGGCTTATTTTATATTCTGTATCTTAACTTTACTCTTTTAATTTCCAAATCTGACCTTTGTTTATCTCAGTTCCTACTCATGGCAGCTTTTTACTTGTGTGTTTGTGTTTTTATTTGAGCTCTTATTGTTGAGAATACTGTTAGGTGAAATTCTTTGAGGCCTGGGCTACAAGTGCATTTCTTCAGAAAATATCTGCTTTGGCTTATATTAAGCACTGAAAACTTTACCAAGGATGGGTATTTTAAAGTTAATTCTTGATTAAGGGTTCACTGCGATCGGAGGCATTGTGGATACATGGCTCAAAGTTGCATAATGACTATCTAGCACATACATTATCTCCAGGAGTATGTTTTTTCTTCAGCAAAAACCAAGACCAAATGAGTTGTTGCCTTTTTTGTGGGTAAAGGCTCTAGCTCATGTGAGTCTTCAATTAGGGCTGCCTTTGCTTTGTTCCTGGTGCTCTGTATGACCAAAACAGAAGCTTTGGATTTCCGTAATACGTACATGGGTTCAGCATTTCTTCTCGGGTTTGGATTTAGGGTTTTGCTTCATTTTTACCTCTTGCAAGTCTCCCTTATTTTTCCTGCCAGCCAAACCAAGTATTCAATGATATTTGTATGATCTTTTGTTTGTTTTGTTTTGTTTTCAGCTTATAAAGAATTTTTTAGTAAGGTGTTTTTTTTTTTTTTTCAAAGATATTTAGTATGTATTACAGCTGGAAACTTAACTCTCCATTCCCTAGAAAATGACTTTTTCTTTTATAAGGTCACCTCTGTTCTGTACTTCATTGATGAAATGACCAAGAGGACTCAAGTTTAGCAAGTCATCAAGCATGGCTGTTGTCAATTAATTCCCTCTCCAGTTTCCCTTCTTGACCACAACCAACCAGTTTTCTCTTATTCCCAACATCCAGGGCATTTTGTAAATGTATAGCATCGGCAAGATTTCACATTCTACAACTTTTTTAAAGACTTGTTGCCTTTAGAGAGGAAGATGATAATTACTCTCATAAAAGGGTATGTCAAAAGTTAAGAATGTGTTAGTTTCCCCTAGTAGAATAGTATCAATATTTATTTATTTATTCAATATGTTTTAGATTCTATGTTCTAAACAGTCTGAGTGAAGCAGTCTGTGAGGTAGAGCATTTATCCAACAAACATTAAGTTCCTACCATGTTCAAGAACCCTAAAAACACTATAAACAAAGTCACAGAGGCAAGAAAAAGCCTGGCAAGTTTATGGACCCAAAATAGTTGAGAATTTAAGAGACATGATGCGGTTAGGGAGCCAGAAATGGAGAAATAAATGGAATAAAATATTCACAAATTTATGTAAGCTCTTCTTGAGTTTAGATGCATTCAAAGTTTTCAAGTTTTTAGGATTAATGTTCATTCTTCACTTTCTAGGCTCAAGTTGACTTTTATTTATATTTAAATCATATCATTTTTCTTTAAAGAAAACGTAAAAATTTTCAGATATCTTTTTGAGACAGGGCTTCACTATTTTTCCCAGGTTGGCTTCAAACTCATGTTCCTCCTGCCTCAGCCTTCCAAATAGATGGCATTGTAGACACACAGCATCATGCCCAGAATTGCAGGAATCTTAATCAGAAAACAAAATTTTGAATTTCACAATAGCTCTGTACCCCATCCCTTGGTCGGTGTCTTGCCCTGAGCTGTAGTGAGTCACAGTGATCACTGCAGTTGAGTCAGGGGTGGGAGCTGGAGGTAACGACTGGAGGACGTGACTGGACCTTCTTGCATATCAGGCTAGGAGTCCATATCAGGGAAAACAGGAGAGAGCTGAGACCAGTACCCAGGGAGTCAGGCCGGACTACAAGAAAAAGACCTAGTCATATAATCTGAGGTCACTGGGCAGGCTTTGGGTGAAACCCAGGCCCAAAGGAGAGGATAAATACAGATTCCAGATTGGAAGGTGGAAAGCTGGGGAAACTTCCTTTGTGTCTGTTATTGATGGACAGGTCCACAGAAGCATTCAACTCAAGGATGCCCGTTGATGTTAGGACAGGGAGTGCCTCTTCATTCCTTGGAACAGAGATTGTTTCCCTCTGCCCTTGCCTGCACAGTCATTCTTGGCATAGGCAGGCAAGGGTTTTCATAGGTACAGGGAAGCCCCCGGGCTCGTCTGCTGCTGATGATTGTGGGTCAAGTGGATCAGGCCTCCAAGGGATGAATCCTCATTTCACACCCAAGATCTCACGTGCCCTATGCAGCCACACCTATAGAACTGTGCACAAATCTAAAATATGAGAATGTGGATTCTGGCAGGTGAGGATGTGCAATGGAATCCTGGTTGGACTTTTGGCAGAATGAACAATACATTGCTTATTTATTTCTAGGAAACAGTTTTCTGTTTCACTAGGAAGATTTTCTGATATATCTGAAATTGAAAAAAACAAAAGAATGCTGATAGAAACCTTCAAGCACACAAATGTGACATCATGCCCCAGTTCAAAACACAGAGAATAAGACCACTGAAGACAGGTGTATGTGCTTTGGCACAGAAAAGCTCTGAAGGTGAAAGATATGCTTATTTCTAGCTTTATTAATGAAAAATAAGGAACTGTTACCACAGCTAGGCTTTTGGAGAGATGACTGGCCCACATTCTTCTCTGCGTGTCTTAAGTGACAGGCCTAGGTTTCCTAAGTGCAATGAAAAGTCAGAAGAATCACTGTGGCTTTGGGGAGTCAAAAAGGTAATCTGGATTATACATCATTGGCTCTGTCAGGCCATTCATCTATCTGAGGCCCTTATCATAGGGACCTTTGGCCATGGTAGTAATGGGGAAGAAAGGCGAAATGGAAACATTCTCTCCAGAGCGAGCCTGCCCTGTCTTTCCTGTCCCCCCATCTCTAGCCCCAAATCCCAGTCCTTGCCCTTGCCCTCCTCCTCTCCCACAGGCTCAGCCTTTTGAGACCCATCCTCTACCCCACTCCCTTAAATCCACAAAGGAAGGCAAAGGGACAGCAGCTCTGGGATGGTCTTCTAAGGTGGGTCAGAACTAAGGTGGACTTTGAGTGCATCTACTTTTGATAAATCAATTGGAGGTAGTAGGGTGTTCTAAGCAGAGTAACAGGAGATGGAACAAAACAATTTGGTGAGGACACAAGTTTCCAGAGAAAGAAAAGGGTTAGGAAAATAGCTTGCAGTATTTTAGAACAGTCTTAAACTCTACACTCAGTTTGAACTTTATCATCAATGAGGAGTCAGCTATTTAAATTCAGAGATAGTGAGGAGGGATAACCATGAGAATTAACTTTACCTTTAAAAACAACAGCAAACATTCGAAAGAATCACTTCTTTCTCAGACCTTCACAATAGCTCTGTGGAAAAAGTAGTATTGAATGTGGATGCAGAAATAGGATTAATTGTAGCAGGGCTCAATTGTGCAAGTCTTCCACTCCTGTGGAGCTCTCATCAGGGAAAGAATGCCAGTTTCTCTAGGGAGCTGATCAGAGGGGAATAGCATTGCTTTCTCCTTGTTTCATCCATCCCAGGAATGAGTTATCACTAAATAGGGTCCCTACCCTTACCTACAGGTGGGCAGAGGAATGAGAGGTAAGGAGAGCAAGGTGGGGAGACAGGTGTGAGTGAAGGGATGAGCAACCAGGACAACAGCCACTCATGAAAAGGAAGTGTTTATTAGCAGCCAAAACTCACACTAGTTCCTGTAAATGAGTGCAGCTAGAAATCTGCCCTACTCCTGGTTTAGAAAACCTATAATTAAGAGGCTGTTTATGTGTAAGCCAGGCACATTGCTTACAGAATACCTGGCTTTTCTAACAGTACAAGCACTTTGTGGGAGGGTCATGAAAGGTTAGAAATGTGTTTGTTATTGAACACAATGGGATCAGTTGTACTGCTGAGGGAATCCTCTAGAAATGTTTTTTGTCTTTAGTGAGAATAAAGAGGAACAGGAAATACAGGTCTGATTAAGAAAAGAACTAGTAATCAACCTTGTATTGACTTTTGTCTGCTCTGCTTGTGCTGGTGGAAAACAGTTTGTACAAGGATGATGAAATGCTAATGTGTTCTTCATGGCAATCAAAGGGACAGTTATAAATAGAACAGGCTTACCAATACAAAAGAATTATTTTGCTACCAACTCAAACATTGTTTAGGGAAAGGTATCCATTTGTTAATATTCTGGAATTTTCCACCCTTCCAGTTTTTCTTACAGAGTAGCAAACAAAGGATTCATTCTGTGGAAGATGAATTTTTTTTTTTAACTGATGAAACTGTGTGTTAGCCTTCCATTGGATAAATAACACAAGCCTGGAAACTGATTTGAATCCTGAGATTTTTTAAAAAGTTGGATTTATACAAATTACAGCAAAATAATTAAGGCCAATAATAATGACATCTAGGAACTTAGACTAATCCTGCTCTGGTTTCCCAGGGATGAAGCCTGAGGGAGTTACGTGACTCTAAGCCTCAACTTCCTCATCAATATAACAAAGACAGTAGCATCTATCTCACAGAACTGTGAGGATCAAGTGAGATAAAGAAGGCAATGTGCCTCGTAAATATCAGTTAGCACTGTTTTATTACTAACAAAGGTTTTAGAAAGCATGTACAGAATATGCAACTTTGTCAAAGGCAATGCCAGAGCAAATAGCAAGGAGCAAACTACAGAATTCTATAACTATTTGAAAGAGATTTTCAAAATTGTCCCAATCTTTATCTGGTGCTAGAAACTCTTTGCTATCCACATCTTTCTCTAAGTGGTTATCCAACCCCAGCGATAGGAGACGCCACAATATCAGAGCAGTACCAGAGATCTGTTGAAAAATGTCTCTGTATACAGAATATAAATCTAACCTCCTAGTACTTTCACTTAGTGTCCTGCTCTGCGTAACAGTGTGATAGAGAACAAGCCCATCCATACCTTTCCGATACTGAAATGATCACTGCCATATTTAGTTTCCTTTAAATTAAACCACCTAGTTCCTTCAATTATTCTTCAAAAGATGAGTTTTCTAATCACATCACCCTGGTCTCACTTCTCCTAGATCACTGGTTTTCAATGAGGGCCATGCATCAGGAAACATTTTTGGCTATAACAATAGGGGTGGTACTGTCATCTATGAGATAAAGACTGGGGTTTTTGTAAGCATCCTACAATGTACAATGTATGATAGCCCTCAACAACAAGAATTATTCAGCCCAAACAGTCTATAGAACAAGTTTGGGAAATCCTTTCCTTACCAGACATGTTTGTTAACCAGTGTTCTTAAAGTGTGTGTCAGAGAACTGTCAGTTACCACCATTAAACTACCACTATGTTTCTCTTCAATTATCTTAAGAGTCTGGTAGTTGTTTAGTTAGCCACTTATGAAATCCCCCTTTCGTGTGTTACAGACTCAGGGATGATACACATGAGGCCTTGTGTGCTCACTTAGAAAACATTAAGGGCTAGCATGGAGGTACCTTGCAGTCTTCTCCAACACCATGTTATAGGTCACCACTGCTAAAAATTCAAATGGTTGTTGGCATGCAAGATGTATCTACTTGCTGGCCATGTCTCTGGGTTTGTGAGGTTGGGAGCCAGGTCATGATGTTATCCAGGGCCTATCTGCAGGACTCCACAATACTGTGTCAGGATTTGGGGCACAGCTGGAAAGAAGAGGATGCCTGCACCTGGTACTCAATAGCAGCAAAATCTCTTACATAACACTCTCCAAAATCCTCTTCCTGATCACAAAACCAGGCCATGAAAGAAATGTGGACAGAACAGAATATACTCTTATTTTCCATGCACATTCTTCAAGCTTCCTGTGACAGTAGCTGCTTTTTGCCAAGTTCTCGATCCTCCATTTGCCGCTCTTGATGCTCCTGTTCTTGGTTCCCCAGATCAAAGTTGGCCCTGGCTTTACCAGAGGAGACATATGAGAGGAAAGGGTAGGTGGAGATCAGGAAACATACTTTACACCCTGAATTCTTTAGAAAATAAAAAACCTGAGTAACCAGTTATATAACCTTCTCCAGACCCTGATACCCCAATTAATCAATACCTAGAAAATAGTTAATTTTACCTTGAAGCCCAATGCTTTGTTCCACATAGTGTTTAACATAAATTCTCCCTCAGGACCCAAGAAGAGCTGGTTCTAAGCATCCTTCCACTCCACAGATACCATTATCTGCAGACACTCAAGTCTCTTCTATAAAATGGCACAGTGTTTGCATGTAACCCAGGCACATCCTTCTGTTAGCTTTAAATCATCTCTAGATTACTTGTA
Source organism: Fukomys damarensis (assembly GCF_012274545.1). Classification (NCBI taxonomy): domain Eukaryota; kingdom Metazoa; phylum Chordata; class Mammalia; order Rodentia; family Bathyergidae; genus Fukomys; species Fukomys damarensis. The sequence continues at coordinate 47,510,584 of NW_022900945.1, read as the reverse complement.
TTATCTAATACAGTATAAATGCTATGTGAAAACATGTTATATTGTGTTATTTAGGGAGTAATGGTGTGTAGAAATAACATTTGGAGGGTTGACTATAGTTCTTTTTTACCTTTAATGGGGCAAAAAAGAAAGGTTTTAGGCTCAAATAAAAGTCTTCAGTTTCAGCATTCTTTATAAACCCAGCCACTTAGTTTATGAACAAAGTAATATGTTTCTTATTACTTGGTTGACTCAAATATTCAACTTGGAATACTTAATTTAAAAGTGGAATTTGTTCAGATTAATCACATTTGCTAACTTAACCTAGATTTGAAAGTTTTAAATATTATCAATTATGCAAGTAGAGCTAAACTAATAACCTATACAGAATATAGTATCTGTCAGTATTTGGGAATGGAGTAGAAAAACTCAAGGACACAAAAACCATTAATGTTTGAACAATGAAAAGAACATATTATGCTTTATAGACTGAGGGATCTACACACCACATAGACGATCCAAAATGTCCTTACTTACAGAAAAGGAATTAGAGGAGATAAACTCTTTCCCCAAAAATAAGACCTAGCTAGAAAATAATCAGCCTTCCAAACTAGAGATCAAAAATGCCAACCCCCATCAGCCTATCCTTGCCTTACCTGCCAACTCTGTCCTCTTGTTTGGCAGCTACTGTGAAGGCAGGTAAGGCAAAGACAGGCTCAATGGGGCTGGGATTTTCAATCTCTAGACTTCTCTAGGTCTTATCTTCAGGGAAATATAGCGGTAGGAATAAAAGGAGCCTTCCCCACTTGTGGCTACCTGCCATGTGAACTTTTCCTAGACTTATGGCACACTGCTAAGCATACAAACTTGTAAATCAGATCCTCCAAGCTTGAAATCTAACTCTCCCTTATCTGTGATAGCTTTGTCTGTTAACTAAACTAAGCCTCAGTTTCCTCATATGTAAAAAAGAATGGCCATAAAACCATTAAGGTTATTGTAAGAACTGAACAAGATACTGTACACATAGCACTGATATACAGAAATACCCAATAAGAGTTGGCTATTGTTTCAAAATCCTTGTGGACCTCGGATACAATCAAAGTTTAGCCTTAAGGGATCCATATCTCTATCCTAGTTATTTCCTTGATGAACACAGTATTACAGTCTGTCCGCTGTAGTATATGTTCCTGGAACACCAACTAGCTCACCTGTAATGGGAAGATAGGGGAATTATGACAGCATAATGTGAAAGTTGTGCTGTTTCACATATACTTTTTCCAGAGGAGAATGACAACTTCAGTAGGAAAGGCTGAGCATGGTTTTTGGTTCTTTTTCCCCCCCTTTTAATTTCAAATGAACACCTACACTTGCAGCTCCTCCTCAGAGAGGCACATCCTGGGCTTACAATTTCCAGGCTGCACTTCCTACCTTCAAAGAAACCCCACTGGCTCAGAGAACCCACAGTCAGAGAGACTACACTATTACTTTTTGGTCCATTTTTAATATCGCCTGAAACAAATTTGGGTATTATCGAGCTACTTGCCTTGGCTTCCAAGGTATCTATTAATGTACCAATTACTGTTTCTGTTGGTAGGCCAATTAAAAAGTTGCTGCTTTTAACCCTGTTTTTTCCCAGAAGCTCTGGTAACTCTATTGTGTGATTTTGCAGAGTGTCAGGTTTTTCAGGAATGCAATACAATGTCTTAACAGATACCCAGTTCTTTGAAAGTGCTGCAGAAGGCAGCAACAACTGAAGCAAAGACATGAAAAGGAATTGAACAAGGCCATCCTTGGGCGGCGTGATGTGTTTGGTAGAATTCCAGGCTGCTGAGCCAGCTTTGTAGCCTCTGAGTCCTGCAGCCTCAGAACATAATCTCTCCTCAAGGGCGCCACATCATGGTGCTCAGCCCTGCCGATGACGTAGAAATAACACTGTTTCTTGTGTTTCTCCTTCACACTGAGTGTGTAGTAGCATGGATTAACTAGATATATTTCTGAATACAATCTTTCTCTTCACTTTCTTAGAAATTGTTCATAGGAATGTACCTTGATTCTCCGTTTTCCCCAGGCTACATCCCAAGAATTCCTGTGAAAATTTGTTCCTCTCCACTAATCATATTCTGTCTCTTATCTAAACGTGTGTGTGTGTTTTGCCTCAGTTTCACCAAAAGTTCCTTGAAGGCAGGGACTTTATCTGATTCATCTCTTTATTTCCTCCTTAATATCCAGCACTATGTCTTTCCCATAGAAAGTACTTAATAAATTTGTACAAAACTAACAAGTTCCTCCAAATTTTTTACTGAAGCCCTTTTTGTGTAACAAAAGTGTGTTATGAACTGCACACAGTAGTTAGAAGACATGGTTTTGCATTGAAATTTTCCTGTAGCGTGATTACTGGAAACTATTCTGGGAAAGGACCAGGAAGCAGTGTAAGAACATCTTATGTGAAATATTTTATTCATAGGTTTGAAAAATTAATAAGCAACAGACAGGAATTATTTAATTTGGCTGCTCTGATAGTTCCTACTTCTCTTTCCAAGGTACTGGAGGTTGAACAGTTTCCCAAGGGAATACAAATTCAGAACAAACCTCAAGGTGATCACTGCTGAGATAGGAAACTTGCTGCCAAATGGCAGGGTTCTATGTTGACAGAAGGAAAACATGTGGGCCTGGAGTGATGGGATAGGCCCTGATGCTTTGACTGAAACAAGCTCTATTGTTCCCCTCTCCTTAGTGAGTGCCCAGGTACCTGTTTACTGTCTGCTGTCCAGCCTTCTCCTTAAAACTTTAATCATAAACTAAATAAAATTTTCTTAATGAACTTGCAGTAAATAGCTACAGGTGAAATTATTTATAGCAAAAAGTAATACTTGAATAGCCCTTTATAAAATATACATTATTCATTTAATCCCAAAATAGGACATTTATGTTTGTTGGGGAAGTCATAATGAAGTACTACAAACTGAGGGGCTCAAGCACCCACATTCTAGAAGTATATTGTCTCACAATCTAGAAGCTGGAAGTCCAAGATTATGGTGTCTGCTGAGCTGGTTCCTTCTGAGAGCGTTTGCATTGCTCTCATCCAGCTTCTGGTGGCTTGCTGAAAATCTCTGGTGTTCTCTGACTTATAGATTTCTGCTTTCGTCTTCACACGGTGTTCTGCCTATGTGTATGTGCACATGTGTGTCTGTGTCTAAATTTCCCCTTTTTAACTGTATTACTTTTTTTTTTTTTTGGTACTGGAGATTGAACTCAGGACCTTGAGCTTGCAAGACAGTGGCAGCACTATGGAGCTAAATACCCAGCCCTATTACTACTTTTTTGAGATAGGATCTTGCAACACTGCCCAGGTTGGCCTCAATCCACTGGGCAAAAGGAATCCTCCACCCTTAGCTTCATGAGTAGCTTGGATTACAGGTTTACGTCACCATGTTCAACTAAATTTCCTCTTTCTATAAGAACTCCATCCACGCTAGATTAGGGGCCTTTCCTACTGCAGTTCTACCTCCTCTTAGCTAATTATAACTGCAGTGGCACCACTTACAAGTCACATTCTGTAGGACTAGGGGTTAGGACTTCAACATATAAATGGGAGGCGCATGCAACCATAAAAATTTTATAGTAAGAAAAACAAGAGTTACTCCTATCCCCATTTTATAGTTAAAGAAACTGAGTCTCAGAAAGACGAAGCAATTTACCCAAAGGTAAATGAATGCCCTTTTATCACAAATGCAAAGCTGCTGTCTAGCTCAGCAGTCAAGGACAGTCACTTGATGCCTCCTGCTGTGAGTATGTCTCTGTTCTCACACACTTGGGCCAGTAAGAATGAAGGCTGCAGAGGTCTGAAGAGCAGAAGTGGTCAAATGCAGTTTCCCTCTGGAACTAACCCGGCAGGTTCCCTGTTACTCCACTTGTGGAGCCTATGGCAGCACCTCATAAGGGCTTGACCTCCAGGGGAACTCAAGTTGCTCCTTATAAGTCTGTTACTCCTCACTGGTGGACCCACCCAACAGCCAAAGGCAGTTAGGTACAGTGAAACTCCTCAGGGGAGAAAGTAAAATGCTCCATGCTTTTCTCTTTTCTCTAAAGCATCATTCTTTGCCTCCCTGTGCCTTTCTTATGTCCCACCTATTGAGTAACCTCAGAGTGGGTGTGGGGAGTGTGTGAATTGGCAGCAGTGTGACAGGGTAGCTGAGGACACCTCCCTGATGACGTATATGCGAGGCCAGGCTGCCAATCTGCTTCATTCTCAACAGCTAAAGCTAAACCCCCTGGAGCATAGGTTCCCCTAAGCAGAGAGGAGGGACACACCCCATCTGTGAGCCTGGTCCCTGGTGAAGCAGTGTAGGAAGTAGCTGAGTACAGACTGGGGAGACAGATTTTAATCTTAGCTCTGCCACTTGCACACTATGTGACTTTAGGGAAAATGCTTAATCTCCCTGTGTCACTTCTTCATCTATAAAATGGAGATGATAAATTTGTTTACTTCATAAGGTTACTGGATGGATAAATGATATAAGCTACAAATGGTTCTTGGATCAATATATCTACCACATGATTCTAACAACACTTCCTTACATGTTTATATATTTTATTTTCCAAGTATTGTTTTGTTATATGTTAATTAAAATTGTAAGGATACTCATCAAAGACCTAACAGTGGTTGTGCCTGGATGATGGACTTTCAGGTTGTTTTACTGCCTTATTTTTTGATTATTTATACTTTGTAACCTTTCTGTAATAAAAATTACTTTATAATAAGAGTGTACAAACTCCACCAAAGACCTATGTGGTACAATGGACTAGGTCTAAGTACAAAATGGAGAAGACATGACTATTGTCCTTAATGGAGTTTAAAGTTTACAGAAAGAGGCAAGCCAGATAGACAGATGGTACCAGAGGGTGAGCAGGAGTTCTAAGGGTAAGCTAAGAACGAGACCAGTTACCCTCAAGAGGCACTAGGCATTCCAGAGAGATTAGCATTTGTCTTACCCCAGGGGAACCCTCAGGGATAAGGATAGAACTGCTGAGGTTCTTTCTAAAGTACATATTTCTAGGAAGGGGGTTATGTAGAAGAAAAGTTGAGATGCCTTGTGTAGCACATATTACATATGACAGATGTGTGCCAGGTAACAAAGTAGTAAGTAAAAAGTAATTTTGTTTCTCTGTCCCTTTTTTTCATAGTATTATTAGCATCATCGTTATTCTGGCTGGAGCAATTGCACTCATCATTGGCTTTGGTATTTCAGGTATGTGATTTCTTGCATTACCACAATCCATTTACCCCTCACCACTAAACCTCTAATAAATCACTCCACGTGATAGCGTGGAAGAACACAAAGCTTGGACCCAGAAAACTTCAGAGTTAAGCACTGGTTCTTCTACATTATGAGTCTCTATCACCTTAGTCATTTACTTCCTTGTGCCACAGTTTCCTCATTTTTAGAATGGAAAAAGCATGGTCACTCAACAGTCATTTGAGAGAATCAAGTAAGAACATTATCAGTAGTCCACCCACCGGTCAGTGCTGAAGATGTTATTCTAGAAACACAGGAAAATGTGTCTAGGTCATTCTATCAACAGCTGCCTAGATACATGATTTCCTTTCAATGAACTTTAGTCCAAGTTTTAAAGACTATCCACTGTTTTTACACAGGCATCTTAGAGAAAGAGAAAACTGGCCATGACTACTGTGCCATGTAGGAAACAGATGCCATTGTGATGTCAGTTGCAGGATGTCATCTCTTTCCTCCTCCATGTAAGACATTTCTCCGAAACACCTCTCATGAGTTAGGCCAGCAGCTGGCTTGTGTGAGGCAAACTTGTTTATTCTGTATCCTCTAAACCACCTGACTTAGGCCCACACATTCATTTTAACTTAGTTGTGACTACATCTGTTATTAAATACCTTTAGTTTTTAGTTCCAGCTGCCTTTTCTGTAATTCTCCCTCCAGTGTGGCTGTGCTGTCAATAAACAGTGGTTGCAAGGCCAAAACTTAAGAAAGCGAACTATATGTGCTTGCCCAGGAAAGACATTAGCATTTTTTCCCGTTTTATCATCAAAAATATACACTTTGTCCATTTTTATTAGATATTTTTTCATTTGGATTTATAAGAAGTTTTTATAATAGTTGTTGCAAATTGAGCAGATGTATTGCTAAATCTCTTCTCTATAGTTGCTTTTCCACTCTTTTCCTGATATCTTTCAATTAACAAAAGTTCCTAATTTTCACTTAGTCTAATAATTTCTTTTATGCATGGAGAATTTTTAATTTTTAATCTAGTTAAAATTGTTATGTTTATCTCGGTCATGAAGATTTTCTTCTAAGTTATATTATAGCAGCTGGGTAGTTCTGCCATATATATATCTCTATAGTTGCTTTTCCACTCTTTTCCTGATATCTTTCAATTAACAAAAGTTCCTAATTTTCACTTAGTCTAATAATTTCTTTTATGCATGGAGAATTTTTAATTTTTAATCTAGTTAAAATTGTTATGTTTATCTCGGTCATGAAGATTTTCTTCTAAGTTATATTATAGCAGCTGGGTAGTTCTGCCATATATATATATAATATAATGTGAACCATTTAGAATTAATTTTATGGTACAAGATCAGAGTGAAGGTTCAATTTTTCCATGTGGTTTTCCAGTAGACCTGGCACCATTATACTGTTCTTCACCACTTTTCCCCAGTTCCACCAGTGTCCTAAATCAAGTATCCATACAAGTGTGGATCCATTTCTGAACTAGCTAATCAGACTCATTCTAACACACATGCCCCTTCACATATAATGTTCTAGTTTCTACTGAATATGTTTTGCTTTTGCATCATCATAAATCATCATTGCAAGCTGAACCATCATAAGTCCTGGAGTGTCTATATTCCTTTATAATTCATTTTCTTTGTATTTATGTCATTTTATCTTTTTAGCTATTCCTAGTTTCCTCTCTCTTCGCTCTCCCCTCTCTCCATCCCTCCCTCTCTCTCTCTCTTTCCCTCTTCCCCTTCTCTCTTCTTCCTTCCATCTCTTTAAAATAGGCCTATAAAGTTACAGGTATTATTAGCTTTACAACTTTCAAAGAACCAGCTTTTTGTTTACTTATACTTTCCGTGACTTGTTTTCCTTTTTCTGATTTTGACTTTTTTATCTTTTTTAATGTTCTTCTCCCTGCTTTGTTTGGCTGCTTTTTAATTTTTCTAATATATTTAAATAAGCGCTTCACAGTTAAACACGTCCAAAAGAGCCAATAAACAGCTTCTAGTAAATACTGCCATTCAATTTTCCAAAGTCGTTTACCAATTTATGCTTCCCCAGAAGCTTATGAGATCCAGTGCTCATATCCTCTCCTACACTGGATACTAAAGAATGCTGTGGTTCTAATCTGTTTCCTGTGGCTGAGGAGACTGAATACGTCTTCGTTTGAGAAACATAATGCTGAATGGCAGCGCCAAAGATTATGTTCTATATGATTCCCTGAACATAAAGTTCATAAACAGGAAAATGAGCCTCTGCTGTTAGAAAGCAGCACAATGGTTGCTATTTTTGGAAAAAGCAGGCAGTGACGAGGAGGGAGCATAAAGGAGGTGCTAGGAGCATAGTAAAGTTTTTATCTCTTGGTGTGGTGAGAGGAAGTTATTACAATTCTTCAAGATGTATAGCTATGACGGGTAGACTTTTAGATGTGTGTTATACCTAAGTACAAAATTATATATAAGCATTTATGAATACTTCTTTATAAGGAAATAAAATATGGAGTGTAGGGCCAGGGGATTTAGCTCAGTGGTTCCACTGCCTGTCTTGCAAGCACAAGGACCCAAGTTCTATCCCCGGTACCCCCCCAAAAAATATATATGTATATATGGAGTGTAAAACAAGACTTTGGAACAACTTTTAAAGATATTAGTGCTAAGGTACAATTTGGTAACTTTCTAAGACTTAACTCTTCCTCATTTATCATTGACCCTATCCTAGATCTTATACATCACCTTGAATTAAAACCCTAGGGGGCCGGGGATTTAGCTCAGTGGTGCTGCTAATTTTTACATATTCCCATTTATTCATTCAGTTATTCAAGCCCTCAGCAAATATTTTTCTCTGTAGAAGCAGCATGAGGCACTATAGGGCCTATAGATATGATTGGTTCAGTTTCTGTCTTTGAAAGAGCTTACAGATCAGTGTGAGAGATAGACTAGAAAGAAGTAAATGAGGACAGATGCCACATTCAAGGAGAGTACAGAGGATACCTACACATTTTGTATGGACAGACTAAAAGCAGGTTTTGTGGAAGGGGTGTCATCTGAACAGATCTGAATGGGGCGAGAATGTGGATGATGGGTGGGAAAGGAGAAGGGGGGACTCTGGCTGGTAGGTGGCAAGATGAGCAGGTCTGTAAAGGTGCAGAGTGTGAGTGTATAACCCATGCTGGTCTAGTTTGCACTGAATATAAGTCTGATGAGTAAAAATAACTGAGAAGCAAATTTAATCGTTATAGTAGTCCAAAAAAATGTCGAGGCAGGAGATGGGGTGTACGATATTCATGTCACACAGCAAATTTTTCATATTGTTCTTTCATAGTTTATCTCTCAAATCTCCCACATGAATGGCCAAGCATGGCAGCTACTTCCAGGCTCTTTTTTCCCACATTCCCAAGCCTCCAGTACCTTCTCACAACCCAGCCTATGTACCAGTTTTTATTTCCACTGCCATTTTTTTCTAGTTAAATTTTTTTTTCTATCCGTAGGTCTTTGTTCTTTCTTATGCAATTCTATCAAGCTTAGGTTCCTCAGTTCTAGCTGTATTGTTCATTACCCTCATCTATTCTTAACGCTGTGAAGTGTTTGTTTAAAGGATAGGCAGAGATGGGAACATCAACTAGACCTGAACACTGCCAGGATCCAAGACAGCTCTCAGATTGGAGGACTCTATTTTTCTCTACATGGTCTCTTTCCCATACTTGTTTGTGTTTGCCCCTCTCTCCTCTCAGGCTCTAAGGCCATCCCCTCCTCAGCTTCACATCCAAACCACAGGAACCTCTCAAGAAGATCCAGTTAAGGTGCCTCATTTCTCTGAGCGCATCCTATTATCTATATCTAATAAATCCTTCTCACGTCTCTTTTTTAAAAAGAAGATCCAATTAATTAAATTGCCCCTATATGTATCCTCAGTCAACAGCTTCCAATACACAAAGAACAGCTCATTGATCCTTCTCTGACTGGGCAGGTATAGGCTGAGCAGTGAAGAGGCAATGGGACCACAATAATTGTACTGGTGGTATCTTCAGAGAGGAGGGGATGGCTCTGACCACGCACCAAAAATCAGCTGACTTAATTACCAGTCTTCATTATACTATAGCTAACACTAATTTTAACCAGGTCACTTAATCTTCGCTATGCCTCAGCTTCATCATCATTCAGAGATACAGTAAAGTCTTGGCACTTCAGAATTCAGTGTTCATCCAAATTACAAGCCAAGTTCAGTCAACATGCTGTTTCATTTTGTGCCACAGAATAACAATATCTTATAATGAGCAATTGCAGTTTGCAAATTAATTTCACATCCATTTGATTTGATTCTCACAAGAACCCCATAAGGCAGGTTAGACAGATAATGTTGTCTCCACATTTCTGAGATTCCGAGTAGTTACATGGCTTAGTCAGGGTCACAGAGCATTAAGTAACAAAGCCAAGACTTGGATTCTCATCTTCATATCCAAGTCCAATGTGCTTTCCTCTTACTTCTTCTCAAAGTTTGGGCTGATTGTTCTCGCAAAAGCTATTGCGAATGGCAGATCTGTTGTATTATCAAAATATTGTTTTCCTGCTCTTTCTGTTATCAACTTCATTTTCAAGATGGTTTTCCTATTCTCCTGCATTTTAAATGTATCACAGAAATATGTTTTGCTTTTAGCAGTAGAGTTAGTGGTTGAAGCTCTAAGGCTTCCCTTGGTGTTGACTTTTGCTTCCTGAACTGCAGGGAAACATTTCATCACAGTCACTACCTTTACCTCAGCTGGGAACATTGGAGAGGATGGAATCCTGAGCTGCACTTTTGAGCCTGATATCAAACTTAAGGATATAGTAATACAATGGCTGAAGGAAGGTGTCATGGGTCTGGTCCACGAGTTCAAAGAAGGCAAAGATGACCTGTCAGACCAGCATGAAATGTTCAGGGGCCGGACGGCAGTGTTTGCTGATCAAGTGATAGTTGGCAATGCTTCCCTGAGACTGAAAAATGTGCAACTCACAGATGCTGGCACCTATCAGTGCTACATTGTCACTTCTAAAGGCAAAGGAAATGCTAACCTTGAGTATAAAACTGGAGGTGAGTTACTTCTGGGGAGAAGGAAGGAAAGTACCAAATGATATTGGAGGCTAAAAAGCATGACTGACTGATAAAATATGTGTTTGCCAATGACCAACGTCAACGAAAACCCCTCCCAATTCTGTGAGTTTGCCATCTTGCTATTATGCTCAAGACCCACACCCACCTCCCAAAGTAGTGTCTACTATACTTAAAATCTTTTGATCTGTGTTCTCATCACGTCTAAACTTCCAGATGTGTTCCCTAAAATATTCTACCAAAATAAATGTAGTCTCCTTACAGTACCCCTTGCTATTGCTAATAAATTGGCCTTTTTCGTTTCCATGCTAGTTAGGTCTGAGTCCATATCTGAAACAAGTACCTTGAGAACTCATAACAATAGAATGCCTTTTAGGAGAAGTTCAAAGGGAATTAACCTACACAATATTGGCCTATGAACTCAATAGTGCCCTCTCAATAAAATTTACCCTTCCATACCAACCTATTTTCTGAATTATATATAATGAATTTATGTACAGGATAGATACACTGAGGGATATAAAAAGATAAGAAAACAAAGATGATTTTTTAACCTTTACCCCATAGTCTTCTCCTCCAAAAGTTCAGCCTAATCATGAGAGAAGTGTCATATTGCAACAGAAGGATGTCTTACAAAATACCTGACCAGTATTAGCAAAACTTTCAAGGCCATGAAAAACATGGAAAGATTGAAAAACTGTCACAAGCCAGAAGATCCTAAGGAGACATAATGACTAAAAGCATTATGATATCCTAGATAGGTTCTTAAAATAGAAAAAGACATTACTAGAAAAAGTCGAAAAATATGAGCAAATTTGGATTGAGTTAATAGCAACGTACTACTGATAGATTCTCCATTTTTACCAACGTACAACGATTAAGATGTTAATATTAAAGGGAACTAGGTAGGACTATATAAAAACTCTCTCTTAACTATCTTTGTAAATTTGATGTAAACCTAAAATTTACTACAAAAGTTTACTTTTATATAGGAATAATGAATATTCACAGGATTATTGTGAGGATCAAATATAAGAATGCCTGAATATAGTACCAGCACAAAGTACATTCTCAGTAAGTGGTGGTTTGTTGTCACATACACTTAGTTCCACAAAGCATCTCCCAGGAGCTTGTTTCCTACCTGCTTCAAACATGTGAGTCTTTTCCCCCTGATACTTAATAGGCTCATTAAGAGCAAGGTAAAGTCCTTTGTGTTCAGCAATAGTTCATACTTGGCAAAGGAAGATGTTATAAATAAATTAAATGCATCTTAGCATTTTGGCATAATGAAAGTCCTGGTCTTAACATTTTTCTACAAGTATACCTCTACCTAGATATAGAGGGAAACTAGACTTAATTTCAAAATTTCTTTCTCAGTGGGGGAGAATTATTTTAGAAGACAAAAAGGGCCCATTTCTATTTTTGGACACATGAACTATACAATCTTTACCTAAATAAACTCCAAATCTCCACGATGACAAGGCCTGTGTACAGGATTCCTGCGGTGATAGGTGAACGCTGCTCACTTCTTCTTTCTTTCCTCTTCCTGACCATCCTAACTCTATCCTCGAGGCAGAAAAATATACAAAACCCATAAAACGCCACAAAGTCCTAGAAAATCCCAATTTTTCTAAGGAATAAGCTTTTTATAATCACTGGAGCTTAGAGAAAATCATTCTTACTTAGAAAAAATTACCTATTGTAATAATAATAATAATAATATACCTAGAACGTGGGTCCTTGGGGTTTATAATATTGGTCAAAGTGTTGTGATGTATAGCGATAGTATGAGCAAATTGCATCTTCAATACCAGGGGCCATACACAGACAATATCCTGGGGAAAAAGTCACTTCAATGATAGAAATGGCTGATTTTGTTTTTATTTTTTTAGTTCATTAAGTTTATTGATACATTTTAGGTATACATTATGATTGCACTCATCATTGGGAATGTGTACCCGTATGTGATATATCTTGTTTCTTGTTTTTTTCCCATTCCGCTTCCCTCCTTTCCACCTCCACCCCTTCCTATTTATGAAAGTGTCCCTATCTGCTTCAAACATGTGAGTCTTATTTCCCCTGATAGTTAATAGGCTCATTAAGAGCAAAGTAAAGTCCTTCATGCTCAGCATGTTTTTAAAACCTAGCACTTCAAAGCTATACTGTCTTGCCTGTCTGACCTTCACATTTGTCCTTTTTGACCTTTGATCCTGCAGCCTTCAGTATGCCAGAGGTGAATGTTGACAATAATGCCAGTTCAGAGAGCTTGCGCTGTGAGGCTCCCCGATGGTTCCCTCAGCCCACAGTGGTTTGGTCATCCCAAGCTGACCAGGGCGCCAACTTTTCACAAGCCTCCAACACCAGCTTTGAGTTGAACTCTGAGAACGTGACCATGAAAGTTGTGTCCATGCTGTACAATGTCACAGTCAACAACACTTATTCCTGTATGATTGAAAACAACATTGCCAAAGCCACAGGGGACATCAAAGTGACAGGTGCGTTTCTTTTTACCGTCCCTCCCCAACCCCTCCCCATGGATGCTGGAGATTGAACTCAGAGGCTTGTGTATATGCCAGACAGATATTCTACCACTGAACTATACTCTCAACCTTCTCCATGCTTTTTTCGTGTGGGTTTTTGGTGACAAAATAACATCTAAACTCAATCTAAGTTCTTTAACAGATATAGTATGTACCAAGGCACAAAAATCTCTAGAGTCCTTTTCACTGAGACTTTTATCACAATTCCAGCTGAAACTGCATTGTGTCATAGAAATCCTAACACAACATAACATAGCATATAGGCTAAAGATCCAATTAGGCCTCACCTTGAGTACCTTCACACTGACAGGCTTTTTGGAGAATAGTGTCTAGGATTCTGAGGCTCTGTCTAACTCTGTAAGACTACTTTGGTATAGTAGTGAGAATGTGATGATTATTTAACACCTTTGATATATTCAGCTAATATACTGCATCCTAAGTCCCCCAAGACTGGCTTGATTCTAACCTACTTTTGAGAAGGCTTTGAAGCTGAAAACTAAAGGTCTAGACTGGGACTTAGTCATATTTATTCCTAAAGAGACTGACTCATGAGCTGACTAATATTGACCTGGGATTAATCCGAAAGCCCTAGATTGAACTAACCTCCTAGCATCCTCACCAAGAGTTAATCCTAACCTGCCTACAGTACTTTAGTTCATGGAAAACCTAATATTGAACTAGTTTTGGGCCAGGATTTAGCTCAGTGGCACTGCACCTGCCTCACAAGTACAAGGTCCTGAGTTCAATCCCCAGTACTGGAAAAAAAAAAGAACAGTGTCAAGAAAACACACAGACTGAATGTTAATTTTAAGATCATACCACCTGGAACTAAACTAAATGAAAACTGTAGAGGAAAGAGTTAATCAGAAGACTTGCTATCTATATCCAGGCTAGAACTAGGCAGACAATGTCTTGCACATTATACATACAATAATGTGCAAGTAACTTGAATAGACAATTTTCCATATATGATATACAAATGGCCAAAAAATACATGGAAAGGTGCTTAACAACAGAGAAATGCAAATGACAACCACAAGAATATATATGGGCTGGGGATTTAGCTCAGTGGTTCCACCGCCTGCCTCGCAAGCACAAGGACCCAAGTTCGATCCACAGTACCAAAAAAAGAAAGACTATATCACCTCACACCCATTAAGATGGCTGCTATTTTTTTCAAAAAGCCCCAGAAAATAACAAATATTGGTGAGGATACAGAGAAACTAGAGCTCTCATGCATTGTTAACAGTATTGTAAAATGGTGCAATCACTGTAGAAAACAGAATAGAGGGTCCTCAAAAAGTTGAAAATGTAACTACTACACGATCTAGCAATCCTACTTCTGAATATAAAAAAGATTTCAAGAAGGGTCTCAAAGAGATAGTTATATACTCATCTACATAATAGCAGCATCCAAAATAACCAAAAGGTAGGAGCAACCCAAACTGTCCATTTATGAATGAATGGATAAACAAAATATGGTATACACATACAATGGAATAGCACTCAACCTTAGAAAGGAAGAAATCCTATCACTTGCTATGACATAGATGAACTTCTGAGACATTATGCTAAGGGAAATAATTCGTCAAAAAAGATGCATATGGTGTGATTATATTTATGTGAGGTGAGGAAGAAGGATGTTGCTGTTAATGAACATAAAGTTTTAGGTTTGCAAGATGAAAAAGTGCTGGAGATCTGGTTTACAATGATGTGAATATGTTCAACACTATGGAACTATATATTTTTACTACAATTTTTTAAGTATCTAAGAAAAAATTATGTATGTGTATGAGAGCTATTGAGGAATAAATTGGTGGCTACCTTGATTAGAAGTCTCTTAGTTGTCAATAATAGAGAACCAACTCAAATCAACCCAAGGTAAAAGAAGCATTTAATCTAAAAGTACTGTGTTGTTTCGTGGAACCAAAGGTAGGAGCAGCACTGACTTCAGGAATAGCTGGAACCAGGAACTTAAATTACATTGGGATTTTTTGTCTCTTCTTTTTTTTTTTTTTTTTACTGGGGATCGAACTCAGGACCTTGTGCTTGCAAGGCACCACCACTCAGCTAAATCCCCGGCCCTGTCTCTTCTATTTTATTCTCTTTTTACTCTTTTGCTTAACTCTGGGTGGTGAAATTTAGTTGCCAAAAGATCCTATATTTAAAAATGTCTTTCAATTATGAAAGTAGCCAGACTGGCTATCAAAAATATGTTTTCTTTCAGTATAAGTTATCATTATTTGTTTACGGCAAAGGCGGACATTTAGCATTTGGTGCAGTTTTCAATAAACAGTCCTTAAAATTTCACAAAATGCCCATGATGTACACAGATAAAGGTGCCCAATGTTTAACATATTACCTAGTACATGACAGATTTGGGGGGAGGCTAAATCTTTACTACTATACATCTTTTCTTGGATGAGAAGGGATTCCTATATAGGTAACTTTTTAAGTCTCACTCTTTCTCTTTTATTCTTCCCCAGAGGAGAAGGAATTAATTTATCTGATTTGTGAGCATATTAGGAGAAGGTGGACATGGAGAGCCCAGCTCCTTTTTCTCCCTTTCTCTTTAGCTAATCTTCAGGAAATATATCTTTTCCTTTGTTCCTCAGGCCATCAGCTTTTCAGGGGTAGAATCTGGCCTTGCAGGGAGAAGCCTGCCCTAGTCTGGCTCTGGCTCTGCCTCTCCCTGGGGAAGAGTCCAGGCTGCAGCCTTTATTAAAGTATTATCCTTTATTATAAGATTATTTAGCAATAAAGGTGTTACTTTGGTCTTCCATTTGTCTCCTTTTTTTGTCCTCTTTAATCAGTTCAAAGCTAAACTGGGAAGAGGCCATTAATTATGGGACTCCTTTGAATCCCAGTGGTGGCTGCTCAAAAATATTTACTGAAAATTATGTTTTTAACTGATATATTCAGTAGTGACTGTAAATCCAAATGTGGAACTTGGGATGGAGTTCAAGCTAAAGAAGCAGATTTGTAAACGATGAGCATACACGTAATGCTTATTAGGCTTGAGTGGGGTTACTATTATTGTGCTCATAGCTAGCACTAATTGAGTACTTACTATGTGCTGGACATATAAGTACCTTATATGTATTCACTCCTTATCCTTATCAGAACCCTATGCAATAGATTATTATTTTAGCCCTATGTCATAAAAGGGAGAAATTGGAGCAAATGTGTACTGAGTAACTTGTGCAAAGTCACTCAGCTAGTAAGTGACAGAAAAAAAAAAACTAAATGAGATTGGATGGGCTAGTAAGAAAATAGAGCAAAAGAAGACTAATTTCACTTCTTCACTTCTACCCTTCTCCTCTTCAAAATGAAAACAATAATTCTTTATCTCTTTATAGAAGTGTGATGAATGCTAATGACAATGAACCTGTAAAGGCCACTGCCTGGAGGAAAAAAATGTGTCCCAAACCAAGGACTGGCTGTGAATATTAGGTTGGCCTATTCCTCATGTGGTGCCCGATAACCATTTCTTCATTGGTATAGCTTTGTATTTGACTGAGTGCCCCCTGGGGTGGACCACAGAACGGAGCTTCACTGGAAGAAAGGGAAAGCTTTGCTTTAAACTGGGTGCAGAAAGGTGACTAGGGTGGCACAAAATAGCCTGTGTAAGGAACAACTTGCTGCTTTTCAGGTATCTTTGCTAGCCAGTCTTGTGACTAATACATCCAGCTTCTTCTATATGACCCTGGACAATTTTCTTTCTCTTTACAGACTCTGAGATCAAAAGGCGGAGTCACCTAGAGTTGCTGGACTCAAAAGCTTCCCTGTGTGTCTCTTCTTTCTTTCTCATCGGCTGGGTACTCTTGCCACTCTTCCCTTACCTGACGCTGAAATAATGTGCTTTGGCCACACAAAAACATGTAAAGTTATTGGCGTAACAGGTGAGATAAATCTCAGATGGTATGGGAGATTGGTTATATATGTGCTTGTGTTCCTAAAAAGAGTCTAGTAGCCTTAAGAATCAGCCACAGAAAGAACATTTCAGGATGCCGGGGAAGTAGTACTATTTCCACCACTACTGGGCAAGGTACTAATGTGTTAGCTTAACAGAAAACCCAGATCTCACTGATACATTTATAGGAAAACCAACTCCATACAATTCAATTATTTGTAACAATTCAAACTTTTTCATCTATGGAGTCACTAATGAAGGCAAATATATATTATTGAAGAGAGATGTTTAGCTCTAAATCTTACCCTAGACCTCACTGTCATTTACAAAGCAGAATGACATACACATCACCACTTACGTAAGTGACCTTCCCCTCCCCTCTGAGTAGCCCCAAGTGACAGGAGCGGCAAATGACTCATCAGCTATTCCTCCTGCCAACACCTCTCATTTGCACTGCAGTTCTCTGGCTCTAATTGTTAGGACATTTCCTTCTAAATATTCTACTGCATGTGAAATTTGTATAAAACTGAACTTAGGAAGTCACAGTCAACAATCCCGCATTACTCTAGCACCCCCAACCCCAGCCTTCAGGCTCACAATCCTGCAGCTATTTTTGTCTGCTCTCTGTCCTTCCTGTCAGTTTGTTACCAACCCCTACAGTATTTTCCTGTGTGGTCTCTCAGATTGACCCTAATCCACCCCTCACCATCTCACACCCTGACTGATTCTAAGACCATCTACTCACTCTTTTCTTTCCAGATTTCAGGGGCAGGAACCAAGGTACCAGAATGAAGCCGGAACACTATTTCATCACAGCATTTCTTTGCTTCGGAACCCAGAGTGACTCTCTGAGCATTACTGTATCAGTTAAAGTCCTCACCTGCGCAGTCACAGTCCTCTGACAGCTTCTCTTCCTGAGCTTCCTTCTCCCAACTACCTCTCACTACTCTACGGCCTTGCTCTCTCACTCCCTGCCTCTTCTTGGAAATCTGCTCTATTCTATGGCGATTCATACCCATCCTTCCTTTACCCATTTCAAGAAAGTTCTTTCTAACATGAGTCCCCTTTCCTGAAGTTCTTTGTATTCCATACCCACTTAGCGTGTATGTGTAATTTATATCTTATACTATAAGGCACATACATTCCTTGCCTAGATTGTTAAGACCTCAAAGCAGTCAAAGATCTGTTGATCTGCTTCTTTTTGTCCTTTCTTTCTCTTCTCTAAGCTCTTGCTGTAGCATGGTGCACAGAAAACGCACCAGTTCCAATCATTTGTGATCTTCCACAGTTGTCAGCAGAGGAGGATTTTCCTAAGGAAACTGTCCTTTGGGAATCTCACTAGTAGAAGATAGAACCTTTTCTTCTTTCCTTGATTTTTCTACAACACTGTAAATGATTTAATAACCCAGAACTAGTGAATATGACCTAAAAAGCATAGCTTGTTCATCTGTACCATGTATTGCCTGACAATGATTATTAGCAGCCTTTTTAAAAACCATGACACACATAAAGGACAACATTATCACACACTACACTGGGGGTTGTATGCTATTACCCAGTTAGCTGCACCTCCAACTCTTTCTCCCAAAATTTATAGCTTAAATCAAATAAATTTTTTGAGTAAAAGGATAGATCATCATTTGAAGCACACATTATAACTGGTCATGACATTGTAGATCACACTCACGCGCTGGCTGGGAACTGGGGTGGAGCCTATCTTTCCCCCTCCACCCAAGATCGTGCCCACACTATATCTCTCATTTCCTATTTGTTCTAAGGATCGCTATTCCTGAGACTATCACTGGGATAATCCCCCTCCAGGGTGAAATTCAAAACATCTCTTTTCCCACAGCAACCTACAGGACCATGTACCGTGATAGAACATCAAAATACAGAAAAGAGGGCTGGGGATTTGGCTCAATGGTTTCGCCACCTGCCTCGCGAGCATAGGGGCCTAAGTTCTATCCCTGGTACCAAAAAAAAAAAAAACAAAAAAACACAAAAAAAACAGAAAAGAATAAGTCCATTTTTAAACAGAAGTGGCAGGGAGACTCTCAGTTCTCAGTAATTGTTTGTTGAATGGCTGTATAGTATCTAATTGTTATTATTTTCAGAATCCCAGGAATCTGCCAAACTATTTTACCTCAAGATATATTTCTGGGGGGGAAAGAATTCATACGTAGAAGTCTGGAGTGAACAAACACGAAAAAAGAAAACAAAAGCAACCCTTACAAGACTCCAATATGAACAAGATAGATCTACCTTCAAAGACATATGTGAAAAGTTGGGAAAATCATACACCTGAACTAGAAAAATGTATTAAGATTTCATGTGAAAATAACTATATGCCCACATCTCAGGGACCTCCCCTTACCCATCACCTCCTGGGGAGTGAGAGGGTGGGATATGGTATCTCTCCAAACCCATAGTTATATGTGCTATAATGTTGCTCTGAAGGAGTTCTCGGAAAGTTTCAGTCACCACATGTTCACGTCTTATAGCCTGCAAATTAAACTGTAGTATATGCTTTAAGGAGCTGTCATTTCAGCTGTCATTTCACAACTCAGTGACTGTATTTTTAGTAAGATTCAAATGATTCACTTTTCATTATGACGCTTTCAATAGTGCCTTGGCTTCTCCCACCTGAATAATGACAAAGATATGAAATGCAGTTATAAGTCCAGGCCAAACAAAGTAATTGGGCAACGCTGATTTTTCTAAATAATGTGAGCACCTTTTTTGAACAAACAAATGTCATTTTACTTCTGAAGTTATGTTGACCTGTAAATGGCACAGGGCAGGACCTCTTACCTAAGTGGCAGCATGTCACAGGCATCTATTTTTTGTCTTGTATGAACAGTTTTAACCTCAGCTTTCAACAGACTCTAGAGCAGTGGAGGTAAACCTATGGCATGCACATCATAGAGGGCTGTTTGTATCACTGAAAGTTTTAAATGGTTTGTCATCATTGATCTAGAGCACTAGCATTCAACTTGGGTGATTTTATTTCTTCTCTGATCTCCAAGGAGGCATCTGTCAATATGTGAAGACATTTTTAGTTGTCAGACTCTGGAAAGATAGAGGACTGTGCTAGTGGTACCTAGTGGATAGAGTCCAGGGATGCTGCTCCACATCCAACAATGTGCAGGACATCTCCCCACAACAAAGAATCATGCAGTCCCAAATGTCAATCATTCCCAAGAAACTGACAGAGTAGAAAAAAAGAGCAAGCAAATCTGCTTGCTTCCTGAAAACTGGGCATTGGTTTCTGTCTCTTTGACTACTGCTTCAGCACAGAGAGCAAGATCTTTTGCTGAACTTAGTCTACAGGATGTCTGAAATTCTTGATGGGATTATCTTCAGTTCATTGAGCTTCCAAGTTCTTTTCCCTTCACCCTATCCTGCAAGCTGAGTTCCACAAGAAAGCTAAGTTTCATCTCAAGGTCTCTCACTGTGAATTTTAGATCTCAGAAAACTGCCTGGGCAAAAATACAAATTAAGGCAACAAACATGTCCCCTCCTTGAAACACAGAGAGCCTACTGCGCTTTTCTTTATAGGGTGCTGGGTATCAAACCCAGTGCCTTGGAAATGATAGGCAAGTACTCTACACCTGAGACTCACCCCAGCCCATGAAGAGAATTCTGAAAGAAATCAGGACAATGACCCTTGGAAATAAAGCCTTGAGGAACAAAGCTTTAGTGGAAAGCAAAACATTTTTGTTTCCAGCACCCTTCCCACACTTTTCATGTGAACACTTCCCCCCCTGGCACTTTGGACTACCATGTCTGTATTATATTTTGTTATAGAAAACTTCATTTTAGAGTTCTGTTCATTTAAGAGCATTATTAAATATACATTTCCTACACTGTTGTCTACCTCATTTGTCAAAGAAAGAGAAAAGGAAGATAGATTAAAAATCCATGGAACATGTTCTATGAACAGCACCTTCATAATTGTTTTTGCATGAATTGGAGATAATGATGGGAGCCTGGAACTCTTGGCTGAGCGTCTGAGTATAGTTTCTTAAGAAAAGTCCACTGTGCTTATACTAACCTAGCATGTTTCTATCTGAGAAAATAGTGGTGGCACTGGGCTTGAGGCAGACAAACATAGGAGAGGAGATATATATAACTATATCTATATAGATTTATAAATATAGTTATAGAGAGAAAATTGTGTCCAAAAATCTCTTACTACTAAAGAATTATCAAATTCTCAAATTTTAGAACTTAAAGGACTCTAGTTCTTTCTATGTTCAGATAAAGACCCATAGGCCCAGGGAGTAGTGTCAGCCACTGGCTATCCTCAGGTTATATACTTTTCCAAGAGTCATACTGGTACTTGGTAGAAATATACAATCTGTAGAAAATGTAACTGCCAAAGGGTAAACTCCTAGGGGACTTTCCAAACAACTCTGCCCTACTATATTCCCAGTTTGATCCCAATGGACCTTGTGCAGAGAAAGACTGTATTAATTAGCTTTCTGTCACTTGAGAAAACAAACTTAAAAAAAGAAAAGATTTGTTTTGGCTCACAGCTTTGAAGGGTTTTAGCCCATGGTCAGTTGGCCTATTGATTTTGGGCCTGTGATGAGGCAGAATAACATGGTAGGGAGCACATGGTAGAGCAAAGCTGTGCACCTCACGGGAACCGGAGGTTGAAAGAGAGGGAAGAAGGGGCTAAGAGCCTAATATCTTTTTCAAGGGAATCCCTCCAAAAATATAGCTTCCCACCACTACGTTCCACCCCCTAAACATTCTTCTACTGCCTTTCAATAGTGCCACAGACTGATGACCAAGCCTTTCACACGTGAGCCTTTTGGGGACGGTTCAGATTCAAACCACAACAGAGACCAAAGCTGAATCAAACTGAGAATGCACACACTCCTAGCTCATGCTATTGCTTTGGCCTTGTCCATAAGCACATAGAAGATGCACTATACACCAAAAACCAGAAGATGATGTACACCATAAACATCTGCAAATATTCAAGTATAAATGTCAAAGGCTAAAACATTTCAGGAGTATAAAAACATTTGAAGGGACAAACAAGCAAATTTAAGGAGAAGTAAGAGCTACCAGCTATACCTGTGTTGTATGAACATTTTTAAAGTGAAAAATAGCCTCTATCTGGGCATTATGAATTGTGGAACAAGGTTTGCAGGGGTTATTATTATATAAGACTTGATATATGGCATGCTTTGGTTCTACTGATAATACGCACAATACCTCCTCCACCTCTATCTGGTGAAATCTTCGTACATCTACCTACATACTCTGATTCAGATGGTCTTTCTGTGTGCCTGAACAATTTTTGCTGAGTCATACAAGGAATTATCAATATGGGAGATAAAGGCAAAAATAAATAGGCAGAAAGCATATACTTTCTCCCTTCTTTCTTTAAATTTCACCCACCCTCAAGGTGCAGCAAAAATTCTTCCCCCATGTGCTTTCTCTCAGTGATCTAACACACACCATAATCTTAATCCCTTCTTTGGTCTATGTATGCAATTTAGCACAAAGTCGTATTTTATTTTTTCATTCTTGTGCAGTTAGACTCCTTTGAAGATGATGATAAAATAAGAATGGGGATCCAGGGGCACCTTTGGAAATTGGTCCTATGAAAGAGAGTCAAACAAATCAGTCTTGTGTACTGATGATGTCTGCTAGGCCACAACAGTTAAGTCACAGCCTGAAAAGGGAGGTCTGTAACTATCACTGTTGCAGTCCTTGTCTACTGAAATATGTGGCCACTCCACACGTTGTTATTGCCTGACTCTGGAAAAAATCATAACTTTGACCTTCAGCTTTATCTTTTTTCTTTACTGCAAATATACTGCCTGGCCTTAAAAGAATCTTTATTATTTTCAATTATGAGGTCCTTTACCCAAAACCCTAATTGTTACTTCAGCTATGAAGTCTATGGATGCTATGGTCCTGTATGCTTTCCCCAGAACAAGCAAAAAGTGATGCACAATTAATCTAGCCTATGAGCTGTTCATGGCAGATTGAAACTTTTTCCTTTCTCTCTGGGCTTCCATATTCACAGTTACCAAACTATTTGTGGCTATTCCAATATTATCAGACAGAGAACTATTTAGGGTTTAACAGCTAAAATTGTTGGACCTTATAGTACTCAATATGACTTTAACGAGATAGTTAAGGTACCCATCTATTACTCAGGTGATGAGTCCACAACTTATATCTAGGGTAGATGAGGCTGGACATATGACAGGGTTAGAGGAATTCAGATAGTGGGTTCTAGTGCAAAGCAGCAAGTACCCCTCAAGAAACCAGAATTACACCTTGTAAAAGAAAAAAAATGACAATTGTGTGTTTACTTCCTCTCACTTTCTCTTTAAAAATGTTTACCCTACGGCCAAATAAACTCTTCTCTAAATTCTTTGTACTTTCCATCTTTCTACTATTTACATCAAACCACTAAAAAGATGCTCTCTGATATCTACCTACATGTGAGATTTCTAAACTGCCTTTTTCATTAACTTAATACATTGTTCTATGGAGGTAAATGTTTGAATAGAGCAATAAGAATGAAGGATAAAGTATCACAAAAATATCAAATGAGTCAGAGATACTTTGCATATCAGTTAGATGTGATTCTCAGTGAGGAGGTAGGGAATGCTTTTTAGCAACACAGGGATTACCACCTCTATGCACTATGGCTGGAGTTAATCACTGTGTAACATGAGAATGTACTACCTACATAATCACGTGACTATTATGGGTGTCTGAGGTTCACTGATGCAAATACCACCTTTATAGAAGGAAAGGACATTGAATGCCCGCTCTATATCAAACATCATGCTCTACTTCTCTCATTCAGTCCTTATTGTAGAAAGTGAATATAATTTTCCCTAGTAGCAGCACTTATCACTGTTTTCCAGAGGAGAAGCCCTAACAGGTTAAGTAACACTCACAGTCACACAGCTAACAGGTTAACCAGAATTCAAACCCAAATTTATCATCACAATCCATACTATTTTTAAAGAGCACAAAAAGTGTATAACAGTACTATATAAAATTTAAAACACTGTATAACAATAGGCTATTATGTTTATTATTTGTATTTAAGTATGAGGATATCTTGAGAGCTTTCAGTTTTGTTGCTCATGAAGATCTTAGCCTTCTGTGAGGACAATGGCTCCTCCCCTACAGGGGGCAGTGATGGTTCCCAATAATACTCAAGCCTCCTCTGACTCACAAAGGCTGGCAGGGAAACTGCAAGCTTCATCCAAACTCACTCTAAGAACACATCTTGTGCTACTCTAATGTAATGAATAAGGAGTACACACAAGTAGACACAATCTGAACAAAAATACACATATGTCAGGAAAATAGCTGGCTCCCTTAAATTCCTTTTCTCACCTCACCATAAGCCAGATTATCTCACATATCTAATTTTGAGATCAGGCTTAAACATACTCTGAACAGAGTTGCTGCTGTGTGAAAATTTTAAACTGGAGTCCCTGTCTAAGTATCTGCCTCATTCAATTACTATGACAATTAAATGAGGCAATTAATAAAAGGCAGGTGTTACATTGATTGGCTGTATTAATTTGCTAAGGCTGTGTTATGGCTTGTACCTAGATGTCCCCTAAAGACTCCTGCTGTCATAGATGGTGCTTTTCAGAAATGGTTGGATCCAGGGTGAGATGCTAGGATCAAGGATGGGATGCTGGGATTGATTCACAGTGCTATGCTAGAATTAAGGGTGTGAGTACTACAGGCCCTAAGGATGAGTAGCCTGGATAAAATACAACAGACAGAGTGTTGCTATTGTTGTTTGTCATTTGTTGCTGCTGCTGCTTCTCTGCTTTGCTGCCTTCGTGCCTTCTTCCTGCCACAAACTATTTCTCCTTCTGCAGTATCCCTTTGCCATGCCACCCTGCTTTGGAGTCAGCCAACTATGAACTAAGACCTCTACAAACCGTGAACTAAATTGACCTTTCCTCCTTTAACTTTGGGTGTCGGGTATTTTGTCTCAGTAAGAAGAAAAGTAACTAAGGCAGACTACCATAATGAAAATCCATAGGATGGGTGGCTTAAATGGCACAAATTTATTTTTCATAGTTTTAGAGTCTGGAGATTCAAGATCAAGGAATCAGCTAGGCCTGCTTTCATAGCGTCAACATCTATCTTTTTCTGTGTGTCCTCACAGTCCTTTTCTTTGTGTGAGTGTGGCCTGATGTCTGTTTTGTCTTTATGAAAACATCAGAAATAACTGCATTAGGATCCCACCCATTTGATACCTTAATTATCTCTTTAAAGGCCCCATTCCAAATACATTCATATTTGGAGTTATACTAGGGACTAGGAACTCAGCATATAAATTTAGGGGACTAATTTGGTTCACAATACATGCATATATAAAGGAACCGATGAAAGTAGCTATGATTAAGTACATATGTTGGGCAGAGTAAATGAGTATTAGGAATTAGAACAAGAAAGATATGAACAAATTTGTTTTTTTTTTTTCCTCCATTTGACCAAGAATAGCTGTTTAATGTTTGAACGGCTAGGATACAACAGAAAGTCTCATACAGACAGCTATCAATTCAAACCAGGTCAGAGGACACTTGAAACCTAGAGCATAATGGCTCAGCAGGTAGTTGCTATTAAGGCAACTGAATTGGCTAATGGCCTCCCCAAAGCACAGGTTACTATTTTAAATGTTACAAAAGACCATACAACATGAAAAGATGAAAAATAAAACCAGTGTGGGTCCAGACTTCAAAGAAGCACAACTGAGTCACAGAGGGGCCATTGGGCTTCATGCGATTAAACTGAATTTCCAAGTACCAGGCTGTCTTTGGGCTAGAGTAGGTTATAATCCCTGTTTTCCCAAGGCTCTCAGAAAACAATCTTTTTTTTTTTTTTTCATTTGTTTGGTTTTTTTCTTCCCTTCTTAATAAATCCCTTCACTTTTTAACTGAAGACATCTGTGTGCTGGTCAGTGTCATACAAAAGGGACACAGACACATTTATCGCTAGTGCTACTTAATGAAAACATAAAAGAATTTATCTGAGGGAAATTTTACAAGTTGGTTTGAAGGAGCAGGGCAATCCTCTGCACTCTTGAGATAGCACCCAGGCCAGAAACAGCTGCACTGGACCCATCAGGGCCAAGTGTTCCAGTAGAGTGTGGTCTCCCTGTCCCCATTACGACAGAAAGTGAGTCTTCCCCATACAAACAACACATTTTCAGGAAGAGACAATAGGTAACTGTAATGCTGTGGAGGGCTCCTATTAAGGAAATGGCCTTGTTAGAAAAGGGAACCCTCAAACCTCAGATAAGTTAGTAGGTTATTATTCTGCCAAGAGCTTCCTGGGTCTTTCAGATCTGTATTTTCTCAGTAAGGAAAAAGGAATAATTAGCCGCCTCCTTGCCAGGTGTGAAAAGAAGAGGTTGCAGGACTCTGATCAAATTTGCATTAGCACTCAAGTGAACAATTGCCCTAGCCTCTCAATTAATCTTCCTGCCTCTAGTTGATTTTGATTTGTGACCCAAGAACCACTCTTTTGAAGCATGGTGGGAATACAAGTAATTTGCTTTAGGAGGAAAAAAGCAAGCATCTTTTAGGCCTAGTTCAAAGTGATAGTGTTGAAAAATAGAAGAACTGGTTTTTCCCAAGTCAATATGGCATGATGGTTGGCCTAATCCAATCAGTCTTGTTCCTGAACAAAGATGGGAAGGAGATATTCTTGATGGGATCTAGAGAGACAAAACAACTACTTGACTAGTGGGCCAAATAATGCAAGAATCTTTTAAGACAAATGGGTGATTCTTGCCAGATATAGTGTTGCAGGCCTATAATCCCAGCACTCTGGAAGACTGAGATTGGAGGATTTCAAGTTCAAGCCCAGCCTCAGCAACATAGCAAGACTGTCTCAAAAAATGTTTTTTTTTTTAATTAAAAAGGGCTTGGAATGTAGCTCAGTGAAAAGGCTCTGGATTCAATCCCTAGCACCATAACAAACAAACAAACAAACAAACAAAAAACCCCAGGTGCTTCTCAATTTTACTCAGTTAATAATGTGCAAAGGAACTTAGATATGTCCCCACAATAAAAATTACTGACAATTTAAAATTTCATATTGAAAAATTTAGTTCTAAATCTACCCCTCCAATAATGGTTACATCTGTAAATGCTCTAGTTTTCATCCATTGCACACATATGCTATATAGTTGCAATCTTAGCCTTTGTCCTGGGTAAATCTATAGGGTTTTATACCTAAGGATGTACTAAATTAGAAAAGCACCTGCTTTGACCTATTCCCATATTTTTCACGAGAAATTTTCAATCTGAGGTAATAAGACTGTATTTCCTGCTGTTGAAAGGTAAAGTTGTACCCCAGGCTATATCTACATAATTATTTTTGGTACTGGGGATTGAGGATTGAACTCAGGACCTTGTGAGGCAGGCAGCAGCACTACTGAGCTAAATCCCTGGCCCTGTATCTACAAAATTTTATAAAGGAATGGTGTTGTAGAATTTGGTAACGAGCTATAGATTTCAAATTATTAGACCCTAGATATGAGGAAATTCCTAACATCTGAGAAAAGAGAAAAGAGAATCTCTTACTTTCATTGTACATTCTGGTTTGTATTAACACCATCATTGGACTGGGGGTTTGGCTCAGTGCAGAGCGCTTGCCTAGCACACCCAAAGCCCTGAGTTCAATCCCCAGTACTGCAGGAACAACAACATCATTATTAAAATAGAATGTTAACAATAACTAAATCTTGGAAGCAGCCTATCTGTCCATCAACAGATGAACAGATAATAAAAATGTGGTATTTATACACAATGAAGTACTACTCTGCCATAAAAAAGGATAAATGTTGAGTCATTTGTAGAGAATGGATAAACTCTGAGACCATAATGTTAGATGAAATAAATCAGACATACAAGTTTAAATGTCACATGGTTTCCCTTATATGAGAAACCCGAAATACAAACAAAGAACAACATAAAAGATAGACAATAAGAAATAGCAAGATATAATGAACCTTCAAGTTATGACTGGGTTGACATATGAACAAGGGTTACGACCAGAATTTTAGTTTTAACTTATGTTCAAAGTCTTGAGTTACAACCCAAATGCCAGCCACTTGTGTTTCCAGATGGTCTCAGATACAGATACAGCCCTTAAAGACTTCTGAAAGGAATATTACAATGTCCTTTCCTGTGTGGGGTTGAGAAATCCTGGGACAATATCTCTTTAAGGACACTGAGATCTGCCTGGAAAAAAGTGTGGCCTAAAATTATACAGGAGAGAGAGGCTATGAGGGCTCTGTAGAGGAGCCTGAGCCTCCAATTCACCAACTTGAGTTACAACCAGCCCTCATGAACTAATTGAGTTTGTAAGTCAAGGGTCCACTGAAGATCTTTAGCATATGGAAATGAACTAAGAGATGGAGGAAGCAGAGAAAGGGGAGGGAAAAGAGATTTTTTAAAAAAGAAATTGTGATATGTTATATACATGTACCAAGTCGATATGAAGAGCATGATAATTATGTACTACAAACATGTGCCAAAAACAACTGTGTGTGTGTGTGTGTGTGTGTGTGTGTGTGTGTGTGTGTACATGAAGGGATCCAAGAGATGGAAGAAGAGGGAGATGGAGAAGGGGAAGGGGATTTTAAAAAGAAATAAGATATGTCATATACATGTAGCAACACCCCAAGATGAATGTAATCGTATGTACTACAAATGTATAAATAAAAAGTGGTATGTTGTGATTTGAATCTTAAATGTCCCCTAAAGGTAGAAAAGAAGCCAGATCATTAAACATGTGTACTTGAAGGAGATTTGGGTCCCTCAACCCCTTCCTGTATCTGTTGTTGCTTCCTGGCTGCCAGGAAGTGAACAGACCTCCTCTGCTCCATGCTCCCACTGTTACACATTGTGCCAGCAGAGGCCCAAATCAACAGGGCCAAATGACCATGGACTTGCCTCTGGCTCCTCCCTTACTGCTCTCTCTCTGTTTTCTGATTGCCATGCATTAAGTAGCTTTCCTCTACCATGCCTTTTCTACCTTGAAGCCAGGCAACCAAAACTAAATTTCCCAAAACCCTGAGCTAAATCAAACCTTTCCTCCTTTAAGTTATGGATGTCAGGTATTTTGTCCCATTGAAGGGAAAGCTGACTAATACACTCCATAAATGTGAACCAAAGTAACTTTCCTCCTTAATTGTCCCAGATATTTTTGTCACAGAGAGAGAAAGTTGACTACTTCACAGGGCCTTTGTGAGAATTAAAAGATGTGAAATTGTATTGTAAACTACAAAAATAGATACAAATATGGGGGAAAACTATCATTATTGATCATGAGGCTATATCACTAAACTCCAAAATCTTAAAAAACAATTCTTTTTATCTTTGTAGCCTTTCTACTCCACCTTTTCCTCCATACCACCATGCATCCTGGTAGAGTGCTATAATATACAGGCAGAAACAGGGCTCTGCTGGAGCTGAGAGAAACAACCAAAAATTTTTCCTTGGGAGAGTCAGGGAGATTTCATGAAGACTTTTACAAGGGTAATAATAGGGATCTGGACACTATTTTTAATATTTTATGAAAGTCTAATTTGAAATAAATACTGTTATCAGTAGTAAAACACTACAAGTCAAATAAAACATCAAGGTGTTGTTTTTTTTTCTTTTTTAAAGGTTTTCCTTTTGAATGGAATTATATAAAACAACTATGTACCTCATAGAAAAAGTAATTATTGCTTTATATAATAAACATCATGAGAAAGCCCAGAGTGGCTACAGATCACAGGAAATGAGTAAGTCATAGTCCTTGCCTCTAAAGAATTCACAGTCCAGGGGATTTCAAGGAAGATGACGGAGTGGTGAATAGCAGAGAAACAGCCTCTCTGAGATTTGGTGTCCAGATGCTAGAACACAGTCACAAAAAGAGAGAGAAAAAGACGGAAATTGGGTCCCTGGGACATAGCAAGGATCTGAAGTGACAATTTGAGCCTACTGGGAGAGTGAACAGAGGGACCTCAACACAGAAGAAGGAGGTGGCAAGAGATATTTCCTCCCTGAGTCCTGGCTTAGAATGTGGGAGGGGCAGCTGAAACCTACAGAAGCATGGTTACTACTGGTGACCCCAAAGGCCTCCACAGAGAAATGCACCAGTGGAACAGAGCAGATCGTAGTGGCTGGTGAATCCTTCAGCTTCAGATGCCTCCCAGGAGAGGATGATTGGCCAGTTGCCATCTTGGAGAGGGGCCAACTGAGTTCAGAATTTAAAGCAGCTACAGAATGGCCTATCTAGTGGCTCCTAGTACCAGGGACTACAAATCAGCGGAGGTCAAGAAACCAAGCTCAAACTTTGGCAAGCTAAACAAATCAGGCTCCAGCCTCACGGCCAAAAACCAGCTTCAAATTCAGGCTGAAGCTAAAGGTACAGGCTTTCTAGGATCATTCACTACCCCACCATAAATCTACTGCTGGTCTGCTGGGATTAATCAACATGGATCTGGGCTCTGCCCAATCTGTCTACCAGTGACAGCAGAGACACGCCCTGAAGTCATCTTTTCTTCTTTTCTTTTCTTTTTATTCTTGATTGTTCTAGTTTTTATATGTGTGAACACTGTCTCTAGTTTTTGTTATTGTTGCTGTTCTGTTCTTGTTTTGCTTTCTTTCTTCTCTTTTTACCTCCTATCTTCACCACTTCCCCAAAACTTGCACAATCTTCCTTCATCCTCCATCCTCCATCCGCCTTGCTTCTAATCTCTCCCTCTTCTTCTATTTCTCTACTTTTCCCCCTAACCCCTTTTAAATTGTCTCTCTTGAGGGTAAAAATCACCATATTGAAGACAAATCTAATGTGTACAATTCTCTGGTTTTAGATTTTGTTATACAATCACAAATCTAGTTAGCATGGTTAAACATAGCTAATTAATAGTTACCACAGTTTGTCATTTTCTAGGCTGTGTTTAATGATATGTTATTGATTGTACTATTTTAGCCAAGGTGACATAATTGTTCTAATTAGTTGTTCTTCCTGGTGTGGCAAGACTGAGATTGCCTAAGGATCATCAACAATACTGTAAGCAGCCAGTGCCAAAGAACCAGAGACTAGGCCAAATAGGCACCAATTTCTCGTTCCCAATAAATTGAAGAGGTGGGGTCTTGCAACAGATTCAAAATCCAAAAGCCAGCTATATGTGGAAGACATCTCTGAGAAGTAATCATTTTCTAAGGGTTGTCAATACTAACAATAAAGCTACCTGCCATAAGCAATTTACAAGCATCAACGTAGGAATTAAACTAAAAAGAAAAATGAGAAGACACTTAACAAGATGTAATCCCAGACTTCCAGATTGTCAGGGTCAAACCCAGGGGTCAATGAGGTCAAACAATTAGAAAGCCACTCACCTGGATTCTCCGAAGTGGTGTGCTGAGCTGCTGAGGCAGGAAGGTCAGTAGGTTAGGTACATCAAAGGCATATCCACTTTGAATATTGTCAACTTAGGATGAGTTTATTGGGCCATAGCCCCTCATGAGTCAAGGAGCACGAGTGTAGAAATATAGCTTCATTGATCTAGATTCTATTTGTATTTCAATGACTAGCTGATGAATTCAGGCAAGTTGCTTGGTCTCTGTTGGAAGTTTCTTCACTTTCAAGAGTAGATTGATGAAGTGTTCTCTATCGTCATTGCCAGATTGAGTGGATTAGTGTATGTGAAGGACATCATAGTTCTTGGTAAAGCATTATGTTGCAGGGTAATAAAATCTGTAGGAAAAAAATCATAGTCTAATGAAGACAGACAAGTTTAATAGTCAGGCATAACATTATATGACAAGAGCAATGATGAGGATAATTACAATAAAGGGAATGTATTTGAGAGTTTTAGCCCAGACATGTGTGTGTTGTGTGGTAGAAGACTTCCTAAGGAAGTGAAACTAAAGGACTTCTGTGAGTTACCCTTCTGTGTTTGAAGGGCAAGACAAGATAGGTTCCATGAAGAAGGTCAATAATGCAAAAGGTTAGATTCAGTAGGGGCCCAGAGTAACTACAGGTGAGTAGAAATAGGGTGTGGAGAAGAATGATGGATGGTCTTTTGCCCTACATTTTATTTTGAAATTTTTCACACTTAGAAAACATTTGAAAAAATAATGCAATGAGCATCCATATATTCTTCACAAAGACAATACATATACAGGTACTAAACACATTCAGGGGGAGAAAGAGAGAGGGAAAGAGGGAAAGAAAAAGAAGGAATAAAGGGAGAGAGGGAGAGGAACAAGAAAGGAAGTGAAGAAAAAGAAGGAGAGAAGGAAAATGAGACAGGAGGAAGGAGAGAGAGAGAGAGAGACAGAGAGAGAGAGAGAGAAGGGGTGGGAGGGAGAAAGAAAGAGAGGGAAAGAGAAGGGGAAGAAGAGGAGAAAGTGAGTGAATTTGGCAAAATGCTAACAATTGTAAAGTGGTTAGATGTATTTTTGCCATTCCCCAGCTGTTCCCTCTATCCTAACCTGTAGAAAACCTTTCTACATCCTTGTCTGTACTCCTTTACCTCCTTGGGAAACTTTGAAGAGTAACTGATCTAAATTTTAAAGTTCAATTGTTTTGCACATACTCTAGAAATGGCCACTATACCTAAATAGGTGTTTACAACCTTTCATGACAAACCCTCAAGGAATATTTCTAGACTCACCCCCACCATCAGAGACTTTAATTCACAAATGTACTGTATCTCTGGGCTTGTACCGGACACACGTTTAGACGAGGTGCGTTCAGGGTGATATATGGCCATAAACTAGACACACATTCAAAGGGAAATATTCCCATGTTAAGAACCAATTTTTTGCACTATTGCTCCCATTAAGAATGTATAAGACAAAGAGATCTAACATAAAAGAGGAATAAGTCAGATTATAAATGTATGAATTCCTACTCCAATTAATTTTCAGAAACATTATTAATATATTATTTGCTCATATAAATGCAAAGTCAGATAAACTCTAAGTATCCTACCAAAAAAGTTTTTAACTTGTAATGCTGTTTCATCTCTTCTAAGTAAAACTTTTTATTGCAATAAAGCTACCTGGGAACATTTTTTATTTGTTCCAGAGAACACAGTACTGTGATAAAAGACTGAAGTAGTGAACTGTCACCCAATCTGGACAAAACAAATCAAATGACTTATGTCTCAGTTGGGAGGTGGGGGCCAGGGGTAGAGAAGCATGGCAATTCCAAGTAGTATTGGCCAGCAGAGGTCACAAGCCAAAGCAGGTAAACTCTAGAGAAGAGCTCCTTGCTTTTGGCAATAAAATTTGGTTAGGTGTTGGAATGGAAAGGTTGTTTTAAAGATAAGCTCTATTGATAACACTGTTTTTCCAAGGTCTAGAGCAGAGCTGTTCAATAGAAATTCATTAAGCAAATATGTAATTTTATTCTATTAATCACATTTAAAAAAATACAGTGAGCCAGGCATGGTAGCACATGTTTGTAATCCCAGCACTGTGAGAGGCTGAGGCAGGAGGATCAAAAAACGTGCAAGCTCATCTTAGCAACTGTGGTGGTTAGGGTGGAGTGTCAACTCAATTGGCTCCGTGATCTGCCTTAGGGGTTGGTGGAAAAAACGCTTCTGGGTGTGTCTGGGTGGGTCATGGAGATGTGACCTGGGGGTCTACATCTGGTCCCTCAATTGCTCCTCTCTGCGCTGCCCCCCCAAGCGCTCTGCTTCCTGGCCATGAGGTAATCACCTTTACTCTGCCACATACTTTCACCATGATGTTCCCAACTTGGAGCCTACCAACCACATTCTGAATCCCCTGAAACCATGAGATAAATCAAACCTCTCCTTCTTTAAATGGTATATGCCAGGAATAGGAAAGTTAACTAACACAGAAAATTGGTACTTGGAATGGAGCCCCTGCCATGATTATTCATGGTGATATAGTTTAGAACCCTTTAGAATTCATTTGAAGTCAGCATTTGGAAAGTTTGGAAATGTGAGCTAGAGAAGCCTTAGAAAGCTGTAAGCTGAGCCAATGCTGACAGGAATGCAGACACTAAAGGCCAGATTCAGGAGGTTTCAGCTGGGGAAAAGATTATGGGAAGTTGGACTAAAGGCCTTATGTGTTACACTCTGGCAGAAAATCTATCTACATTTTGCCCAGGTCCTGAGACTTTGCCAAGAGACTGAAACTAAGGTGATGGACTAACTGATCTAGCAAATGAAATTTCAAAACAGCCCAACATTCTAGGTATTGGTACTGCTTGCTTCTTTTAGACAGCTTTATGGTGAGAACCAGGAGTAAAAAGCAAAGCAAAAAAAAAAAAACTTGAAAAACTGAAATTTTGGCCCAGAAAGAACATGTGAAAAATTGAGGCCAATGGAAGTATGGTCACTGAAGAGATTATCATTGTTAAAAATAAACCAAGTACTTTGTGCAGTCATAAAAAGGAAGATGACTCTAGGCATCTCAGGAATCAGCAAGACCCTACCCACCATAGGGTACAAAAGTGTCAAGCTTTCATTTGAGAAGAGAAACCCTAGAGAATCCCTAGAGAAAACCCTGCTCAAGAAGGGTCTGCTAAGGAATTGGTTTTCCAAGATTCATTTCAGTATTCAGACGTCCAGACACTGACAGGCAGCTGCAGCCAAGGCCCAAGGGGGTCTGGCTACTTCTCACTAAGCAAATATGATTGGATAAATAAGCTGTAGTATATCCATAAATGAAGTATTATTCAGAACTAAAAAGAAATGACATCAAGCCAGAAATTACATAATGGAAACTTGAATGTATATTACCAAGTGAAAAAAGGCAATCTGAAAAGTCCACATACTATATGATTCCAACTACACAACTTTCCAGGAAAAGGGAAATCTACAGAGACAGTTAAAAAGATCAGTAGTTGCCAGCAGTGTGAAAGGAGGGACAAATGAGTAAGGAGGTGCAGCACAAAGGATTTTTAGGCAGTGAATGTATTTTGTATAGTACTATAATTGTTGATATATGTCATACATGTGTCAAAACTCATAGAACAAGGCCAGGGATTTAGCTCAGTGGCACCATGCCTGCCTTGCAAGCACGAGGTCCTGAGTTCAATTCCCAGTACTGGGAAAAACAAACAAACAAATGAAAAAAAAAAACTCATAGAACATACAATATTGAGTGTGAATGCTAATGAAAACTATGAAATCTGAGTGATAATATGTTAATTTTGATTCAATAACTATAATGCACTACCTTGGTACAAGGTATTGATGGTGGGGAGGCTATACCTATTTGGTAAGAAGAGGTACATGAGAAGTGTACACTTTCTGCTCAGTATTGCTGTGATCCAAAATTGCTCTAAAAGATAACATTTATATTTAAAACTTATAAAAATAAGTTATTATATTATCATTTGCATATACACTCAGTATAAATATTAATGATGGTCTTCCTCACTTTCTTGTCCCTAAGATACAATACCTGACACCCACAACTTAAAGGAGAAGTGGTTTATTTTGGCCTCTGGTTACAGTCCATGTCCAGCAGCTCCAAGGCAGAAACAGTATGGCAGAAGGGCATAATTGAGGAAAGCTACTCAAGTCACAGTACAAGGAGTAAAGTCACAGAGGCAAGGAGGAAAGAGCCAGAGAGGTGCTGTACTTCTCCAGGTTATACCTGATCAGTCTCCTTTGACCGGGCTAACAAGTCAGCTATATCACCACAAGAGGCTTTGAGGAGAGATCTCAGATCTAAACCAGAACAATGAAATATTTTACATCCTTTTATTCCTCCACAATACATCTTTGAAAACCAGCATTTTACACTTAAAGCATTACCTTAACTTGGACATTTAAAATGCTCAAATGTTACATGTGGCTAATGGCTCTTGTATGGGACAGCACAGGTCTGCAGCAGTAGGCATGTGCAAGGTGGCTTAGGAGGGACTTGACCTCTCCCCCACTCTTCCTACCTCATAGGCTCTAACAGCACTGCTCCACGCAACACTGGTTGCCTTTTTTCTGAAAAGTTACTCACCAAATAAGTCTCTACACCTTTCCACCGAGGTTGTGCCTCTTGGCTCTTCACTGTCCCTGTACCCCACCTCCTCAGTGCAGTGCTCCAGACAGCATCACTCCAAACACGTTCTCTACAAGACTCTGCCTAACCGAGCAGCATGGAATGCTGATGAATAAAAAGGTTTCATCACACCAAATGCCCTGAAAACATCATCATCATCATGTACTATACATTAATAGTCTGAGAAAGAGCTTTCAGGCCCTGTGCACTGTGCACATCACTGAAAATGTATTTATATGCAGTATAGATTTAAGTGCTACCTAGAAAACAGGTATTTAAGAAAAAAATCATCAATTTAAAAATTCA
The DNA here is from genome assembly GCF_012274545.1 of Fukomys damarensis. Lineage (NCBI taxonomy): Eukaryota > Metazoa > Chordata > Mammalia > Rodentia > Bathyergidae > Fukomys > Fukomys damarensis. The sequence continues at coordinate 47,474,442 of NW_022900945.1, read as the reverse complement.
TAACTAGGCTTTGCCTGGAGTGGGGATTATTTATGCTTTCTTGCAACTAGGAATATTGGTTATTTATATTTCTTAGCAACATTCCTGGAACTAATGCACAGACTTCTCTATATGCCATGATATATTATAATCTACTCATGCTTTGAATGCTATTACCAAGATGAGGCGCACTTTTGCTCAGAAAAACTAGCTGTCATTTGAATTAGAAAAGGCATTATATTAAATCATATCCTCCCATTTTATAGCCATTTTCAGGTTTTATCTCAGAGAAGTGAAGGAAAAAAGGCATTTATTTGCTTGCCATTTTCAACAGCTCTTCCAAAAAAAAAAATAAAAAGGAAAAAATAGAAAGTGGTCTGAGTGTAAAATAAAAAGATGTGATCTCACAATATCCTGCAAAGAATATGGCATGATATGACTGGCATGATAGAACATGTACATATATGCAACATGTAAATTGTATTTATTGTTACAAAAGTCATTATTAAACGCCTACCTCCTACCTGAATCCTTTTTGAAATGAAGAAGAAGATTCTAAAACTCAAGTAAAATTGGTATCTGATATTTGTTAAGTCTTCATGGAAAATTCAAAATATTTCCATCTTTACATTTAAACCTTTACAAATAGGTGTCAATATTAATACTTTATCAAATACAATGACATGATATCTAGAATTTGCTTTAAAATGCACCTGTAAAGAAAAAAGACATTATAAAAGCTGGGGAACTACACTAAACTAGAGTGACAGAATACTATTATCTGGTGAAGCTGAGTGATAGGCATGTGGGGGCTTATTATATGTTTTGCTATGCTTGTTTATACCGCATAGCTAAAGCTCACCCCCATCCCCACAAAAAAGTTTAAGGCTATTTCATGATAAATTTTAAAATGCATAGGTAGGAGTATTTTTAACAAAAAGTTTCTGGGCCAGAGATTTAGCTTAGTGGTTCTGGTGCCTGCCTCGCAAGTGCAAGGTTCTGAGTTCGATCCCTGGTACCAAAAAAAAAAGTTGCTGCCTAGTTGTTTTTAACATGGGACCTGGCATGAGAGATTTACTATTTACCCTCTGAAATCATTTGCATATTTTTATAAAGCACATTATTTCCTTGATCATTTTTTTAAAACTGTGTGTATACATATGCATGTAGGTATATGCATTATACATATATATATATATATATATATATATGTATGTATAATTTCCACATAGACATCCAGTTGTCTTTTGGTATCACAGGAGATTATTAGCTCTAGGATTCCTACAGATATCAAAATCTGTACATGCCCAGGTCCCTTGTATATGGTAGTACAGTATTTGCATAGAACCTATACATATCTTCCTATATGGCTTAAATCACCTCCAGATCATTTATAATACCTGATACAATGTAAATAATTGTTATGCTATATTGTTTAGGAATAATAACAAGAAAAAATATGTACCTATTCAGTATAAATGATTTTCAACACACAATTGGTTGAATCCACAAATCCACATATAAAAGGGCTAACCACACACACACACACACACACACACACACACACACACATACACACACACACATTTATATGTACATGTATGACACTTACTTCCTGAGGATACGGATTATGTATTTAGCTTATTAGTTGTGTGTGGTGGAGTAAGGCTCTTCTGAGCCTTCTTTATGTAAGGATAATGTTTAAATGAGATAATATACTTGAAAATATTGAGCACAGTGTCTGGCACAATATAGGTCCTCAGTGTTGATTTAAATGACATTAAATATGTGGGGAAGGCAGACCGACCCCCAACATTTGAGGGTCGGAAACATATGGACAGAAGTCTCTGGCCAATTTTCCATCTCCTTAGGGTTAGGGTTAAGGTCCTCACATACGTGTATGTGGATACCCCAAAAGACCTGATCAAGTTCCACCACCCTCAACCGCTGTCCTGAGGTCAAGCTGCGTATGCACTTATTCTGCAATCTACTGGGGCAGGGGGGTTGAATGAGTCCTGGAAGCAGGATTTTGGCTATTTTTCAGAAAGTTTTGGGGTCCCAGGTAGCTGGAAACTAGTCTGGAGTGTGTTAAGGGGGGATAGAATAAGGAAAGATTATTGTGGGAATTTCTTCACTTTTGGAAGGGATTTTGCTGGAGAAAAGTTGGGAGACTTTCCTTCAAAAGAAAAGGGCCCAGGGTTGGGGGTCATGAGTGCCTGGATCTAAAAGCAAAACCCGACTAAAGATAGGAAGAATTCAGCAGATAATAGCTCATTTCCTCCCTGACTTACTATTCTAGCAGAGAACAAGCCATGAAGATATCAGAGGCCAACATATTCCAGATAAAAGGTCTCTTTTACATCAAAATTTTCATAATTAATCTTGAAAGATGACATGTTTATGAAATACAATAAATGAATACTAAGAGGAAAAATTAGTGCGTGATAAATTATAATGTAATATTACCAACAACACAAAATATAACTTTTATGACTGATTCTTTAACATAACAGCATGAGCAGGCCACAACCACTTTCTAAGTTTAACTACAGGCATATTCACAATACACAGCAGAAAATCTAATCTTTAAATATACTAGAGCCTTTATATTGTAACCATCTTGGTTATGCATGTGTTATATGGAAGGTATATTTACGTAAAAATAATACAATCATAAAACATTTATATACATTTTAAAAATAAAATATTGTGTACCAGTGATTTTTTAAAAAAAATTTCAAAAAAGTTAACAATGAGCAGTATTATGTGATAAAGAAAAGGAAGTTCACAGAAAGAAATGCATAGTGTATGCAATAAAATATAAATAATTTATGGGCTGGGGATTAAGCTCAGTGGTTTCACCACCTGCCTCATAAGTGCAAGGTCCTGAGTTCGATCCTTGGTACCAAAAAAATAAACAAATAAAATAAAGTTTTAAAAATCACCCATGTTTATACTAAACCAACTGAGATTGCCACTTCCTCACTACATCAGCTATTGAATGTTTGGGGATCAGGGCAGACAATTTGTCAGACAATGAGTGTCACACAAGAAGAGGTGAAAGAGCAAATAATGAAGATTCTTTTTCTAGAAGGCACTTACATCATAAAGTAGTGGAACTGATGATGTCTTTTAGGTCAGTAGCAGTCTGTCTGACCTAAAGGCAGATACACAAGGATAGCTCCAAAGCATACATTATTTCATTTTCAGTTGTTCATTGAGAAGTTACTTATTTATCACAAAATAGCAGTTACAAGGATCTATTTACACTTGTTAGAGCTCACAATTAGAATCACCTCAGGGTACAGTGAATTTCTAGATGAAAATCAAAACTCCCACTGTGTACTGTGTCCTGGAGCCTATGCAAGCCCTTCTTTCTCTGTCTCAATTCAAATTTTAAAAGAGAACAGAAACACAGTCCAAGCTTTATTAGTGTAGTTTTATTGTAGCTACTTCCACTAGATGGCATGAAAGATTCTGTGTTTTAGGAATCAGATCCTTTTTTAAAAAGTCTGAAGGCAAAAATGACCTATTTGAAATAAGCAACAAATTCCTCTGGTCATTTGCCCAGTCATTATGATCAGTTTCTCAGACATGAAACACGAAACTCAGGCATTTAGTCACCACCAAACATTAAACCATTGTGCCTTTCATTAGGGATACAGAAATAAGGCACAATCCCATGTCATTAAGAATTCCCAGTATTGTGGAAATCAATATGGAGATACCTCAAACAACTAGGATCAGCTGGGTCCCATTTGACCCAGCTCTTCCCCTGCAGGGTATCTTCCCAAAAGAATTAAAAGAATCACACCACAGTGATATATGCTCACCCATGTTTATAACAGCACAGTTCATAACAGCTAAAACTTGGAAACAGCCTAATTGCCCATCGACTAGAGACTGGATAAAAAAGATGTGGTTCTTCTAAAAAATAGAGTACCATTCAGCCATAAGGCATGAGCAACTAGACACATTTATTGCTAAGTGGATGCACATCGAGGACATACTCTTAAGTGAAATTAATAGGACAAATGTGTAAATACCAAATAGTTCATCTGGTGTGAGAAGCTCAAAATGTAAATAAGGATCAAAATGTATAATTGATATTGTGTAATAGGAAAAAATGTCTAAAGGTCAAGGGGAAGTGGGAGGGGTGGGGAAAGCTAAGAAGGGAAAAGAAAAAATAAGAGAAAAGAAAAAAATGGAAATAAAGTCTCTGTAAATAGGGAAGGGTGGGGGGGTGAAGGGAGGGCAGGGGAATGGGGAAAACATAAGAACCAAGATATATCATGTACAAGATCCCTATGATGAACGTTAACTGTGTTGTATACTTAAAATGTACCAATAAAGAAAAAAGGGGGAAAAAAAAGAATTCCCACTGTTGGTTGGAATGGTCCGGTGCATAAACGAGGTTGCCTGACTTCAGAAGCACAGTCATGACACCTAAAGACATGCGGAATTTTATCTTGAAGGCAATCCCACTCCTTCCCCCTCACTCACACTGCTAATCACACTGGCCTCCTAGCCATTGCTCAGACACACCACAAAGAGCAGACTTCTACCTGGATTACCTTTTTCCCCTTCAAATCATCTGCATAGGTCACTCCTTCACCTCCAAGTCTTTGCTCAAATATCACCTTCTCAACTAGACTTATCCTGATTACTCCATTTAAACTGCAATACACCCACCTTGCCTTATGGATAATGTTCGCTATGCTTCGCTTTTCACCATGGCGCTTCTCACCTTCTACGCAATGTAGTTATAATGTTTACTAAATATTATTATATAATACATATTTGCACAATAAAAATAAAATTACTATATAACAAACATAACTACTATACAGTATAGTTATAATGTTAATTGTATATTGGTAAATTGTATAATGGTTAATTGGTATAAAGGTAAATTCCACAGAACAGGGCTTTTGCTTATTCTAATCATGATGTATCTTTAGCGCCTGTAACAGAGTCAAAAGTCCCTACCTTCTTGGAAACTGTGATTGCAGTGTTCCAAAGATAGGATGAGTAAATAAAGGTAATGAAGAGCTACCGAGGAGCACGTCAAATCGAAATTTTACAAGGATCACTAAAAGAATTATTAAAAATGGATTATAAATAGAGATACCAACTAGAATCCAAACAAAATATAAAAGCTTGAGCCACAGCAGGGAGTAGAAACGGAAAGGAGGGGATGAATTCCAAGCTATGATGAAGATAATAACGTTACCAGTAAAATGAGCTCCCATGTAACAGGAGCCTTGATATACATCATCTCCAAACCCCACACCAACAAGGGAAGCAAAGAGATTAAAAGAAAAACAGGGCTTAAGGATCCTGGCAAACAGCACATTTAAAAATCTAGGGGAGGGTTGGAGATATAGCTCAATAGCCCAGCACCTGTCTAGTATGTGTGAAGCCCTGGGTTTGGTCTTCAGTACTGGAACAACAAAAACACAAAGAAAATCTAGTGGAAGTAGTACACTGAAGTGCAAAAGAGGAGTGGTAAGAGGGACAGAAAGTGGAAGGAAAATCAGGACTAGGGCATGACAATAAAAAAAAGGAGCAGGTTTCAAGAAGAAAACTGTGTCAGAAGCTATAGCAAATCTAGGTAGGTAAGAACTAAAACGTATCCACTGAAATTAGCAAATAGCAAGCTAGAGTGACTGTGGTTAAAAGCCATTTCAGAGCAATGGTGACAGCAAATGACAGACTACACTATATTAAGGAGTAAAATGCAAAGAAAAGAATTAGAGAAGCAAGTTGTAGGCTGTTCTTTTCAAGAGCTTTGACTAGCGAGAGGAAGAAAGAAATTGGGAGTTAGAGATGGGCACAGGGTCAAAGGACAGACTTAAGCATGGCTATGTCCTGCTAAGCCCACAGCTGTGACACTTCCCTGTAACTATTTGCTATCTAGGGTCCCCAGACAAATGACGCAATGTGTGAGAAAGGAGCAGGACACTGAACTAATAATTCTAAGAAAGGAGCATCCTTAACTAATCTTCCCTTATCCCTTGATCACAATCTGTATAATTTACAGTCTGCACTATCCACCAAACTCTTGGTTGAGTGTGATCCTGTGAGTTCCATCATTGTTTGAGAACACCATTTTCTGACTCACCAATATCAAGTCCTTATCAAATGCCTACTGTGAAGGCACTAGATTGATTTCCAAATTATTCATCTTAACAGAGAGACAGAGAATACATATGTATATCCACAAATATCCATGAATTATATGTTTATACATAATATATATGTGCATTTGTTATACATGTAAATATACATAGGCATATACACACACACATACAACAGTATTACGAGGAAGCACAAACTGCAAAGTGAATAATACAGTTAAAAGAGCATTCAAGATCAAATCTGGAGCTCTGAAATAATGTAGAGAAAGCTTCAAGGAGATACTGAAAAGCAGGCCTGACATATAAGGATGAGTACATTAAAATAATAATGATTGTTGAAGACAAATTGTCAAAGACCAAGAAATGTGCTTGGCAATATTTAAGGACTGTTTAAAAAGTTGGCTTCATGAATCTGTAAAGGAATCCAGATATCCTCCTAAGACGAGGAACTGCTGAAGATTTTATGAGGATTGGCTTATACTATTTTTAGCATGCTTTTACAATTAATTTGGAAAGTTGAATGACAGCAATTAAAAAACAGAGGCCAAGGATAATTCAGAGACTACTGTGATATTTGAGGTGAGCATGGTAGGAGCTGTAACATCTTTAAAATATTATGCAGTAATGTGTTGGCAATGAGAATAGAAAGAAAATGGTACATCCCTAGATATGGAAGAAGAGAAATGAGGCCAGGAGTACTACAAGGTTTCAAGCCAGAGGGAAGGGAGAATGATGATACGCTGGAGACAATTCAGAATAGGAAAATTCAGAGAGCATAGTTTAATAAGCAAAGAAATTTAATACATGTTGGGGGTTAAGATGATGGGGATATATTTGGGAGCAGATTTATAACAGATGTTTGTGAAACAAAATTAGGAGCCAAATCAGTATTGGAAGTGTGAATTTGAGAAGCAACTGCATAAGAGAAAACATGGGGGTGAGGAGGATAAAATGGACAAACGAGAACTAAAGAAGGAGAGCGTGTGAGAGATTATAAGACCAGGACCACAGAGCAACACAGAAGCCAAAAAGAAAAAGAAAGTTTTAAGGATGATGAAGTACACAACAATGGTAAATACCAAACAGAGTGTATATTGAGACCAGTCCAGCAATATGGTCACCTGTGACTCACAAAAAAAAATTTCAACAGAAAGGAGGAGAGTAATAAACGGATGGTGAGGATAACACTGAGAATATGGTGATAAAAGCAGAGTGAAATTACTCTTGAGAAATGTAGTGGCAAAAGTTAAACAAGTTGGAGGGGAGCTGGGTTAAGGGAGGATTTGTTTCTCCCTTCAGGATTTGATGGTAATTCTTGACAGAAAGAACACATTAATAAACGACAGATTGAAAACATAAGTGAAGCAAGGTTGGGATAAAGAACAAAGATCTTGAGGGACTAACTTTGAAATAGAAGAATATCAATCAGAAGAGGTATAAGAGAAGAAGGGTGAAGAATCATAGATTTTTAAAGCCGGACATGGTGGCTCACGCCTGTAATCCCAGCACTCAGGAGGCTGAGGCAGGAGGATCATTGCGAGTTCGAGACCAGCCTGGACTACATAGTGAGTTTCAGGTCAGTCTTAACTACATAGTGAGACCCTGTCTCAAAAAACAAAACCAAACCAACCAAACAAACAAAAAACCCCTGGGGGGGTGGGGCAAAGGATTATAGATTTTTAGGTTGAAAGGTGAAGGAATTCTTTCAATAGCCCCATCTTCTCACTCAATTAGGTAGTTAGGAGTTGTGTGAGAAATTTAATGCTTAAGAATTCAAGACAGAAAGATGAAGTCATAGGGGAAGAGTCTTAGACGTGGTATCATATAAAGTGTGTAAGTCCAGATACATTACTTTGGCCACCAAACCTCTTTCATACTCATGAAGGTTGTTAGAAAATTAAATGAGATGATGCACACATTAATTATAAAGCACTTCTTAACAAAGAGAAATCTGATATGCTTGCCTTAGGAAATGTGATACAGCATGAATAAGAGATGAAACAAAGCATAACTATGCAGCAGGGAAGGTAGAGTGTAGTTCAGAGAAAGAATATATAGCAAACCCAAGTCCCCATAGTTTTTGTGAATCACACCAGCATAGAGGAGTAGAGAAAGCAGATTCAAAGTCAGGATAAACCTGGAGGACAAGATGCTGAAGAAATTTAGGTAAGAACTATTTTAAGACCTTTGTAAGCATACTTACATTTAAAAATTATATGTAATTTATTATTATACAAAAGTGTCTGACTCATTGATGTGCTATATTTGACTTATGCTGCAACTAGAAGTAGATCAGGTCCCTCACAAAAAAGGCAAATCAAATGAGATCTCTCCACCCACCCTCCTTTTTTGCAGTGCTGAGGATGAGCCCTGAGCTTCACTTCTGCTAGGCAATTGCTCTACCACTCAGCGGTATCCCCAGCCTAACATAAAATACTTCAGAAATCCTCAGACATTTCATCTGTTTTACTTTATAGCTTTCTTTTCATATTTTGGAGCCCTCCAATTCCATATTTTTAAAAGATTATGCTTCGGGCACTATGCCCATGGTGTGAATTCTATAGTTTAATAAAGACAACAATAAAACAGCTGTCTCTGGGTCCAAATCAAGTAGGCAATGGCATAAACACATAAAATAGTGAGACCGACTGGCATATGAGGTAGGCTCAAGGGACTGGAAATAGAACAGATGAAGGGTTGGGAGGTAACGTGTTACCCTTTGGAATTTTGGAGACCAGGGTCCCAAATACTAAGCGTAGCAAAGCCTCATATAACTTCGTCAGAGGCCCCTGGTGAGGAGAGTACAGTACAAGAGACAAGGAAATTATAATGCTAAGGGTGCCGGTTGGGTCTATCTTCCTAATTAGTTGATGAACACAAAGGCTTGCGTCTCACGACAACCTCCACTCACCCTTTGTGACCAGTCAGGAGCCCGCTTGATTGACGGATAAAACTGAGGCCGGGACTGGGGGTTTAACTCAGTCTTAAAGCGCTTGCTTAGCACTCCAAGGAGCCGGAAGTTCGATCCTCAGGACCCAAACAAACGCCTTAACCAGTGGCCAAATTTGCTCTATTAATTTCCGTCAGGGATAACTGTACAGTTCCAGGTTACAAATATTTAACTCCCTTGGTCATATACACTTTCGTCCGAAAGGATGAAACAAAGACTTTTTGAGCGCCAGTTATCAAAAGTCCAGTTCCCAATTCCAGAGCTTGGCTACATAGTGGTTCCCAGAACCAGACCTGAGGTGCCCTTACCCTCGGGAAATTGGCAGAAGGTAGCAAGCCATGGGAGTTATGGTAACCGACATGCTAACCCTGAGGGATTCCGGGACTGAAATAAGCACAAGAGGCCAAGACGGGAATCCTCGCCCCTTTTTCTGAGCTCCTGAGGTAAAAACGTGCGCCGTTTGGAACCCGTCTCCGGGCCCAGGAAAAAAACTGACTACAACTCCCAGCAAGCTCCGGGGCACGGAGCGCCGCAGCGGACTGACAGCGCAAAACACCAATGGAAGATCCAGTCTGAGACCATGCACCAACCCAGGGACGGAAAGGAAGCCTCGCAGCACAGCAGCGTAGATTTTTGGTCCTGAGGTTTCTCTGGTCGCCAGAGATAGAGGTACTGTCCTCGTAAAATGGTAACGCTGGCTATATTCTGCGGCTCCCTTTCAGCCTTCCTCTTTTCCTCGCCCCGCCTCCGACACTTAGTTTGGTCCCTCGCTCTCTCTCCAATAGTGTGAGCGGCTGTGGAACTTCCCAATCTTATTGGATGATGCTGGCGTCACTCCAATGGGCGGTGCGGCTTGAGTGTCGAGGACCGCCTCTCTTGGGCGGTGATTGGACTCTAGGGAGCTGATCCGGGCTAGGATTGGTGCGAGGAGAGCGATAGCTAAACCGAAGGGTGGGGAGGTTTGTGGCCTCTTAGCAGTCGTTGGAGTCTCTTGCCGCTGAAGTTCTCGTTGTACGCCCCCCGAGAGGGAAGGAGCTTGAAGACCTCTTACCTCATCTCACAGGGGCGGGGTGGCGCTTTTCGCGTGTCTAGGGCGAGACCATTGGGGGGAGGGGTAGCCATAGAGAGCGCGAGATGCAGCGGTAACGGAGATGGAAAGACTAGCTAAGAAAGCCCATCGGGGAAGGAGGATTTAGGGGACCGAGGAGGGGTAGGCGTGTCTGGTATGGGATGCCATGGAAAGGAAGCGGCCCTACCACAGATCCTGAGTAGATCTGTGGGTGGTTCCTTGGAGGCATCCTCTACTTCCCATTTGCCAACAACAGAGTCCTCATGGTCTCTGCTCAAGTTCTGGGAACTTTGTCTTTGGGTGAGGTTAATCAGCGACTGCACTGTAGCGCTGTCCAAGGCCATTTCTGATAGGGGCCACGGACGTGGGAAAATATGTCAGAGAACAAGAAGCCTCTGCTGGGTTTCGTGCACAAACTCCCCAGTGGGCCTGCACTTGGGAACTCAGGGAAGACTCACTGCCCTCTGTGCATGGGGCTTTTCAAAGCCCCCAGACTCTTGCCATGTCTGCACACCGTTTGCACCACTTGTCTGGAGAACCTGGAACCCTTCTCTGTAATGGACATCCGAGGAGCAGACTCTGATACAAGCTCTGAAGGGTCAGTATTCCAGGAACGCAAGCCTCAAAGTCTTCAGCGGCAGATCGGCATCCTGTGTCCGGTATGTGATGCTCAGGTGGACCTGCCCAGGGGTGGAGTGAAGGCTTTAACCATAGACCACCTGGCCATGAATGATGTGATGCTGGAGAGCCTGCGTGAAGAAGGCCAGGGCCTGGTGTGTGACCTGTGCAACGACAGGGAAGTGGAGAAGAGGTGTCAGACCTGCAAAGCCAATCTCTGCCACTTCTGCTGCCAGGCTCATAGGTAAAGATGGGGTACCCCACCTGTTGTGGCTTAAGAGTGGAACACAAAAAGGTGTCAAGACAAATTCTTTGGGCATATCGAAAGGAAGGCGTTCTCAAATACCTCAAATGAAAAGTAAAGGCAATATACAATACAATAACAAATACTTTAGAGCAGTTATACCCATTAGCCTCACATAATACCTGTAGTAATAATAGCAATAAAGGTTTGCACGGTCCTCTTCAGTTTTCAAAGCATTTTTAGTATTCCTTCAGTCATCGGTCATTTATGTGGTGAATAATTGTACTAGGTGCTGAAACAGGAGGATGAATACAGTAGCAAAGGTCCAGCTTTTGATCTCATTTGATCATTGCAACGCCTATGAAAAGGAAGGCACTATCTTCATTCCCATTTATTCATTGAGGAAACTGGCTCAGGATGTTTTGTGATTTTTTTTTCACCCTTGCTAAGCGTGTAACAGAACTGAGAGTTAAATCCAGATCTGGCTATTCTGTGTTCGTTTACAAATCTTTCTTCCTTCTCAATGTGGATGCCGATTGGCTGGGTCTCACCTCAGCCTGTGCCTTAAACCCCAGAGTACCCCTGTAGCTGGTGTGTGGGCTGATAGATGTTCACTGAGATGTCCATTCTGTCTTTTATCGCACTCGGTGACTCTTGTTAGGTGGATCACTCTTTGTTCTTCTTACTCTCCTCCCCACTCTGCGACATCTGAATATAAAATGAACGTTTTTGAAAGTAGCCTAAAATCATTTTAAAGTTCAGACTTCCATTTGTTTTCTGACCTCACGAACAGAACAAGTTAGTAGTCTTCATTCTATTTTTAACCTGTAATTATGTGTGATAGTACCACTTCTGCCTTGCTTTCAGCTAAACAGCTGACCTTGTTTTCTGCGCAGCCCCTCTTGTGGTGCCAGAAATAGCATGTTAGTGTCAAGTTGATATAATGCTAATGGGAAACTCTTAGTAGTCATTTCACTTTCCTAGGCATTTCCCCAAATCTCTAGAAGGCTATAGAAAAGAGGAATTAAAAGTGAGCTTTGATTCTACTGATCGTTGATTTCACATTCTAATAGTATTGATGACTCTTGAGGAAAATTCTAGCCTGCTAATGTGGGTGATGTAGGTACTGGTCAAAGGAAATACTTAGATGCATTTAGAAGGAAGCTTAGATGAAAGCCAGATGAGACTTTTTTTATTTTTTTAAATCAGGGCCAGCAAACTGCTTTTTAATTGCTATACCACCTGGCACAGTTTGTGTCTCTTGATGATAGTTTTCAACTGTTACCTTTAGTTTGCTGTAAGAAGCCAGCTATGGGTCTGATCTTAACAAATTAACTCTGTGAGGGAAGTTTCAAGACACAGTCTTAGCACTATAGCCTTTAGCAATGACATCCCAAGCCAAAGCCAAAGTGTAATCGCATTTTGTTCTAAAAATCAGCCCCTTTACCTAGGTAGGTATTGGCCTTAGAGTACAGATGAATAACTAGAACCAGAGGAGATCATGCAGTTTGAGATTCCTAGGGATGGAACTCAGATTGAACTTCAGAGCCCATCTTCCTAAAACCTCTCTACCAAATTGTCTCCTACCTGGAGTCGGTCCCTAATTTCCTCTTTCTGCTTGTTCCTAGACGGCAGAAGAAAACAACTTATCATACCATAGTGGACCTGAAAGATCTGAAAGGCTACAGCCGGGTTGGAAAGCCCATCCTGTGTTCTGCTCACCCTGCGGAGGAGCTGAGGCTGTTCTGTGAGCTCTGTGACCGTCCGGTGTGCCGGGACTGCATTGTGGGAGAACACCGGGAGCACCCCTACGACTTCACCAGCAACGTCATTCACAAGCATGGGGACTCCGTGCGGGAGCTCCTCAGAGGCACACAGCCCCATGTGGAGGCCCTGGAGGAGGCTTTGGCTCAAGTCAAAGAGATGAACGGGGCCCTCCAGGAGCGAGTGGAGGCAGTGGCGGCTGATGTCCGCACTTTCTCCGAGGGCTACATCAAGGCCATCGAGGAGCATCGGGACAAGCTGCTGAAGCAGTTGGAGGACATACGGGTCCAGAAGGAAAACTCCCTGCAGCTGCAGAAAGCTCAGCTGGAACAGCTGCTGGCAGACATGCGGACAGGTGTAGAGTTCACTGAGCACTTGCTGACCAGTGGCTCAGACTTGGAGATCCTCGTCACCAAGCGGGTGGTAGTAGAAAGACTCAGGAAGCTGAACAGAGTCGAGTACAGCACCCATCGTGGAGTAAACGATAAGATATGCTTCTCTCCTCAGGAGAAAGCAGGCCGGTGCCATGGCTATGAAGTGTATGGGACCATTCTTACCAAAGAAGTTGATCCAGCCAAATGTGTCCTTCAAGGAGAAGGTAGGAAGGCATTTCTCAGTGGCACTGAGAGGGCAGGGCATAGGGCTATGATACTGAAAGAATTGTGGCTAGTGCAGCTGGAAGAGCTCCCCTCCTGACCAGTTTATTATGAGACACATTGATCAAGAACGAGTAACCCCCCCACACACACTACTACACCTTACCCTTTTATTTCTGATTTGTTCAGGTGAGAGTGCAGTTAGTATTTAATATGGGAGGGGCCAGGAATTTGGCTCCGTGGTTCCTCTACCTTCCTTGCAAGTGCAAGGACCCAACGATCCCCTGTACAAAAAAAAAATTTAATATGGGGATGAGGCTTAACTCTTTTCTGCTGCAAAAAGTAACAACCAAAGAACTCAAGGATCAATGGTCCTTAGATATGGTTGGGGTTTTCTTCACTAGGGAAAAAAATGGTTTATTTTGATTGGTGTTCTCTTCCCTAAGAAAGTATGTCTTTTTTTTTTTTAGACAGGGTCTCACTTTGTAGCTCAGGATGGCCTTGGAATTACTATGTAGCCTAGGCTGGCCTAGAACCCATGTCAATCCTCCTGCCTCTGTTTCCTGAGTGCCACTATGCCTGGCATGTCTTTTGAACATACATTTTATAGATCAGTCTTGATGGGAAGACCGTATTTAAGAGTCATCCTGACCCTAGCAATAACTTCTTAACTCTTTGGAAGTTACAGATCCCTTTGAGAATCTCTGCCCCAGAAACATCCACCAGCTGCACCATACAGTTTCAGAAGATTCTTATACCCTTCATAAGCCTCTCCACAGACCTCCTAATAGTTCATGAACACTGGCTTTCATGTGCATGCTGCCTCAGGGGCTATAACTGCTGGATATTTCTCCAGCGCCTTGGCAGGAGCCACTGAACTGCAGAGGACCTCGCAATGTGGAGGATCCATGCTGGTCAGCTGTTCCCCCTGCCTATTCCAACAGAACTCTGAGCATGCAGAGGGTAGTTTGGGGTTACTGTTCTCTGGCATTCTTCCAGTCAGTTCTACCTTTCTTCTCTGAATACCTACATCAATCCTTAGTATTTTCAAAATTTCCTTAGGTCTGAGGTTAAGGTCCTGTGTGAGTCAAAAGCAGCTGCTGGCTGAAAGCCAACTAGGCTCTCAGGAGGAGTTCAGAAGGGATACTCTGGGAGGCTGGAGGGGAAGGGAAAAGAAAGGGAGCAGCATGGTTACAATAAACAGGAAGCAGAACATTCTGAAGAGAAAAAGTAAGATGGTGTCTGATCTGGGGATGTGGTCACGCACTTTGTCTTTGAGGTGAGTGTTTGTCTTTTGCAGATCTGCACAGAGCTCGGGAGAAACAGACCGCCTCTTTCACCTTATTTTGTAAGGATGCTGCAGGAGAGAGCATGGGCAGGGGAGGAGACAGAGTCCATGTTGCAGTTGTCCCTAAAGATAAGAAGGACAGGTTTGTGTTAATGCAATAGGTGTCATGAGTAATCAGCAGTAAGGAAACTGGAAATAGGTCCTTTGAGTAACTGGAGATGTAGCTGTGGTCATTATCTTACCTTGCCATAATTCTGTGAAAAAACCATGGTATGACTAATAGGGCCAAATGTTTTGTTTTTGTGGTACTGAGGATCGAACCCATGGCTTTCACGTTGCAGTCCATTTTTATTTTTAATTGTTAGGTGGGATCTCTCTGAGTCCTTGAATTGCCCAGACTAGACTTAAACTTCCAGTCTTCCTGCCTCAGACCTGTTGGGGTGCTGGAATTATAGGTGTGCACCACCACACTTGACTTAAATGTGTTTTCTTTTTTTGTGTGTGTTTTGGTACTGGGGATTGAACTCGGGTCTTTGAGCTTACAAGGCAGGCCACCGAATAAATGTGTTTTCTTATAATGGGTTTTATTTCTATATTCAATTCTCTCTTAAAGATAGAGTCTTCCCTTCAGGTTGTCTTCATTCTAAGCTTTGGAATAGACTGAAGACTGTCCTGTGTTGGACTGGGTGGTGTCCCTCCTAAAATGTAGTCTACTTTTGCTACTAAATCGGGCCAGGAACATATTTATATTTCTCCAAAATGGAGAAGGGACAACAGCAAAAAGATATAACTGAAACTTCTTGGAAAAAAAAAACAAAACAGTAACATTTTAAGGAATTTGTCTGAATGTCAAACTAAAGTAGGATTTGTGCTGCTTACCTTTTGTGTGGAAGAAACATCTCAGTTGAGGGACATTTCAAAGTAATATTGAATGGAATGGTGTAGAGTTTACATCCTGAAAGGACAGGCAGCTTGTGAGAGGAGTGGTTTTTGAACTCTTATTTCCATTCAGTCCAGTCAGAACAGTAGTCCGGGATAACAAGGATGGGACGTACTCTGTTTCCTACACCCCAAAGGAACCTGGGATCTATACCGTGTGTGTCTGTGTCAAAGAGCAGCATGTACAGGTAAGACCCATGCATGTGCAGCCCTGAGGCCCTGTCACCCCCAACCCCACTAGTTCTGTCCTCTTAAGGTCTGGAGACATTTGTTACAGGACTAGCTGCATAGAGATTCAATAAGATTCTCTTCACCATAGGAACAGGCTAGATTTTGCTAGTCTTATTTTTGCTAGAGGGTACTAGTGATCATCGCACTCTCTCTCCCTGTTTCATCTACTGGCAGTTATACTCACATTTGTTCCCCCAGTCAAGTTGTTGGAATTCTTAATTTAGAGAAGATGCCTTGATCACAGGGAACAATCCACCAACAGACAAGCGTGCACATTCAAGAAACTCATGTAACTCAGGGATTTCCAGCTTTGTTCAGACCGACTGGACATGGACTTCATAATTGGCAGGTGTAGGGTTATGCCCCTCCTCTCAGCTCTCTGCCCAACCATCTGCCCATGTAATTCTCGTGTCTGTTGTACATATAGGCTTATCTGTTTCCGTGGTTACCATACTATCTCCAGAGTTATGTGTAATACTTCCTGGCTTATGAGATTTTAAAAACTGGGGTATATGTCTAGCAGAATCTCTCTGCTGACATCTGTTGACTTTGGAATAATCAGAGCTTTCATTTAACCAGATGTCTACCCTGATGGGAGTAATAGGATGCCATGCAACATTGTGGTATGTTAGGTTTGTGATCTCAGCACTAGGAAGACTCATTCAGTGGCTCTTTATTGCTTGCTTAATCAGAGTATGTCAGAAACAAGCTAAGTGTTTTCATATACCTTAGTTCCATTTTCTTTATGTTTTTTGTTTGAGATAGGGTCTTGCTTTGTAGTTGAACTCACTACATAGCCCAGGCTGGCCTCAAACTTGTGGCACTCTTCCTACCTCAGCCTCCTGAGTGCTGGGATTACAGGTGTGCACCACTATGACCAGCAAGTTGTCTTCTTCAAAACATTCAAGCTCAGGGATCATTGTCCAATTAAATGGAGACTAGAATACATAGTAGCTCTGTAGTAGAATTAGAATTTGAATCTCTTTCTTTGAACTCCAAGTTGTTTTTTAAATGAATTATGTGGCAGTCAGCTTTTTATTACTTACAAAATATCTGGTACATGGAGGAAGGAAGGAAGAAAGGTTTATTTTGCCTAATGGTTTCGAAAGTTTCAGGCCATGGTTATCCTTTAAAAGGAGGGGAATTTAACATTGGGAAAGGTGTCTAAGGTACCAGGCTCTCTACTTTCTGCTTTTTCAGGTGATGTGGCACTTACACAGGGATAGCCAAATTGCAACATTTATTAATTTTTTGTTTAATATAGGATAGAAATTAGACTATGAAAGTTATCTTTGAAGAAAAGGGGACAGTTAGAAGAGTTACTAACTTGAGACTGATTAACCACATGCACTTAACCTTTGTTCCTTCCGTGTGTCTTCACAGTCTCAGGATACGTGGATGGGTTTCAGATGTACCCAAGATAGAGGGGCAGGAAAAGAGAGGCTAGCTCAATAAATGAGGAAAGGCAGTCTGTGGCTGAGAAATTGGAGCCTTGTGGTTGTAACATTCTATGAATTCCTTCCGAGATTCTTCAAGTGTTGAAATTAAGAAACTTAAAGACCCAAGTTAGTCACATGAAAGTAGAAATCAAGATGGCTAATGTATCAAATGATCCACACACTTTCACTTCATGCAAGTAAAAAAGGAGGCAGAATCCATTAAGAAAAAGCTTAATCTGGTGGAGGTGGCATGGCCTTCGTGTCTTTCTGCCCTCTTGCCTATTCAGATGTCACTGAAAATGGAGCTGACCATGTGGGACCATGCTTAGTGTCCCGTGGGTTCAGTTGCAGGGTGGTAGAAAGCATGGCATAGGGGCTGCACAGACTCTTTGGTTCCAGTTTCTCTGCAGTGGTTTCTGTGCCCACCCAGCTGAGAGTTCTCTCCCTGCTGGCCTTGCCCCTCCAAAGGCAGGCCCTGTCTTAGACTGTTGAGCATGTAGCAGTGCTCAGCCTGCCCCATTAGCTCATAAGGTGCTGATCTTTGCTTTGGGTCTGAACACCGAAGGGCTCCCCATTCACCGTGACTGTGAGGAGGAAGCACCGCCCACACCTAGGAGTATTTCACTGCTGCACCTTTTGCTCCAGTGGAGGCCAGAGGAATGCACGCTGTGCCTGTGGAGGCACCATGCCAGGTAAGGGGGACATCACTACCCTCGGGCCTGTCTGCCAGCAGGAATCAAGTGACGGTCCCCTCCACTGCCACACAGCCACTAGCTTAGGCTGTCTGGACTGAGGCTTTGTTCTAGGAAGTGTCTCTGTGTATAGAGACGTGCTAAAAGTTCTGCTTTCTGCTTAAACAAGCTGCTTTATTCTGAATTGAAATGGCAAGCTTGCGGGTTCCGAGATGTTTTAGTTTTGATCCAGTGAACCAATCCTGTGAGCACTATGCTTCTCTGTGGGACTCACAGTTTCATTCGGAACCCTTTCAGCAGGCTGAGCAGTGTGAAAGATGTAGATCCACTATATCTCTTTGAAAACTTTAAAGAAATTCCACATGAGGCAGGAATGACTCAACTGATTGAACCCAGTTCTGACTCTTTGGGAGAGGTAGAAGCTCAGGCAAGGGACCCAATTAGTTTTTTAAAAATTATTCTATCATATCCTCACCCTAACAGTGGTCTCTAACATAGGCCTTTGTACCTTCCAGATAATCACTTCAGGATATGCCTCTTTTTCATTTCCACTCCTCCTTTTTCTTTTCATTTCAATCCTATTAAGTTAAAATCCACACCAGTTCATTTTACAATGAGAGTCCAGACTAGTCCGTCTCATTCACTTAGTGCATTTTTAACATTGCCTGAGAGCTTTGGGTAACCTTGGTTGATATGCTGTGGCTCAGAGTCCTCCTGCCTATGATGGAGTCCGATAGCTTCTTCCTCTCACATTTTCCTTGGATATTTTCATTCCCCTGAGCCCAAACATTGACCAGAGACTTAGTTTCCATGGTGCCAGCCAGAATCGACTCCTAGGATTGTTTTTCTCTCTTTGTACCACGCAGGTGGGTACCTAGGATGTGGCCATGGGCACAAGGGCCACCCAGGTCGTCCCCACTGGTCTTGCTGCGGGAAGTTTACTGAGAAGTCTGAATGCACATGCACAGGCGGGCAGAGCACACCGAGGAGTCTGCTAAGAACTGTGGCGCTCTGATGATGTCCTGAGTACAAAACCAGTCTGGTAAAGCTGCAGGTTTCCAGAGGACCCCAGAGCTTCATGAATTCTGAAGAGATTGAAGAATTAAAAACAAAGTGCCTTATCTGACATTAGAGCTCCAGTGCTTTTCTGTGAGTTACTCACTGGTTGTACTTGTGCATGGTTGAGCACACGTTTCTCCTAAAGGTAGGTGGGCAGTGTTCTTTCCATACTACAGGAGGCTATGTGTGTGGAAGTGTCTATGCCATAGGAAACTAGAGATCATGGTAGGTGGTGTAATTGATTTCCTTACTTTCTGATAAATGATAACCTTTTAAATGTATCCCTGAGCTACATACTATTTAGCCGTTTCCCCCAGAGAATGAAAACCTCTGTTTAGTCTATCCACTTTTTGCTAGCACATTTTCAGTGCATTTCCTGATACATGCTCTGTAATCATTTTAACAGGACTTGGATGTTTTTGTGGGTGGCCTCTCCCTTTATGCACCGTGCTCATCCCCGACTCCCATACCCTACAAAATCACTATGTGGTAGAGTGCATACAAGTTGAAAGTTAATGAAGGGAATGAGACTGAAATAGATCTCATACATCTATTGCACTTCTCATACCAAACATTTTAGACAATTTCACCCTCCTCACTTCACTTTGATTTTTAGACAGTAATCTTGGCTTATGTCTGTGTATCTGTAAACTTAGCTGGCAGCTTTGACTTACAAGTTACTTAAGATGGTAACTTCTTAGCTGCTCAAGAATTCTTCAGAAAGGATGTAGACAGCACTGGTTCCTCAGTTCTGCCAAGGTCGTCTTTGTATATATTTTGTGTGTTCTTCTGGGACTCTTAATTTCTTAAATAGTAATAAACTCAGCATGTATTAAATAACATCACTGAAATTTGCATTGTTGGATCCCCTAAGTAGTGGGTGACTCATGTGAGTGGGGAATTGGGTCAGGCAAAGGAAGTGAAGTAATGAAACGATGACTCAGATCGTCATGGAATACGTTTCCTCCTTGAGGCTGGCAGATGTGGGCTACATTGGAGCCATAAACACTAAGGTATTATCTATACTCTCATCCTTTTCTGGAAACATTCCCTTCAGTCTCTTTCTCTAACCAGATCTGATCTTCCCAGAAAACACTACTGCCTCTGATACCCTCTAGCTATTTACCCTTTCTCCTTCTATTACTGAACCCATGATCAGGGGTCCTTTTAGCTCATCATGGCTCCTTTAAGACCATGATTCTCAATCAGGGGTGATTTGCCCCACCCCCACCTCCAGGCAAGGAATTACCCAGGTGAAGATGTCTTTAGGGCCGCAGTGAAAAAACTGTCTTCTAGACCATGATCCCTACTGCTGTTCTAAACATGGCCAGCCTTGAAACTCATGCCTTTAAACTGTACAATTTGCTATTCATCCATGGTTGGACCATCTAAAGAGCCCCAAATCATTGTTTCTTATTCTTTGAAGATTATAGGATCAAGCTTGCTATCACTCCAGTACTGCTCTTCGTCGGTCTTCAAATAATTCAGTGCCCTCATGGACTTCTTAGTTCTCTGACCAGTTCTCCAGTGTTCTTTTCTCCCCTACCTAACTTGTATGATCAGACCCTCGATCTTGATTTCATATTTGCCCTCTGTTTCATCTCTATTTCAAGCATCCTATAACCACAGGCTCTCATCTTTCCTGCTTACCTGATGTAATAATCTGACTCTACTAATTCTACTTCCTTGGAATCCATAATGCAGTGACTCTGCCCCCTTCATACTGTTCCTCTCAACCCTCATGTCCTTCCCTGTATTTTTCTCACGTAAATCTATACTATAGACTATTATAATCACTCTTGCATACAATCTGCCATGGTCACTTTTTTTTTTTTTTGAAAGTCCAAGATAAAGGTGCTGGCGGGATTGGTTTTTGATAAGGCATCTCTCCGTGGATGATAGGTGATAGCTTTCTCACCAAATCCTCACATAGCCTTTCCCTGTGTATCTCCTGGTATCTCTTTCTTCTCTTCTAAGGATACCTATGGCCCTGTTGGATTAGGGCCCTATTTAACCTTATTTGACACAATTTAACCTTTATTTGCCTTATTAAAGGCTTGTTTTTCAGATATATTGGGGATTAGGGCTTCAACTTTGGGGGACACAGTTGGTCCATAACAATTTTATATGCGGGCACCCAATTTCTATGCCATCCTAAAAACTGTAGGGTGCTGTTGATAGAGCCCTCCTTACATTGCCTCTGAAATTCAATCCAATTGATCTGATATTCTTAAGACTCGATTTTTTGCAATAGTTCTTGTCAAGGTCACTATGCAGTGTTACTTCTCAGTCATTCTCCTTTTTGGCCTGTCACCAGCATTTAACAGAGCAGATTGCTTCTTCCTCCATGAAATACTATCTTCACTTGTTTTATGTGGGATCACCCTTCTTGATTCTCCTGTCTCATTGTTCCTTCTTGCCTTCCTGTTCTCTACATATCAGAGGGAGCCAAGGATCAGTTATTGCATTTGCTTTTTCTCCCACTCTATAGACGACCTCATCCTACCCTGACTTCAAATACTCTTTATATACTTACGACTCCCAAATTTATCTCTCAGTCTCATCTCTCTTGTATTAGGTCCAACAGCTTGCTTAACATCTCCCCTTGCATGTACAATAGGCACTTGCAATTCAAGATGTCTCTAACAGTCTTCCAGTTTCCAGTTCTCATTTCCATGTACTCACTACCACCAAACCGCTTCTCCTGCAGTCTTCTTCTCTTTAAAAGGAAAGCATCAGTACATCCTTAGAGCTGGTGGAGCCAATAACCTTGGAAACACGCTTAAAACTTCTGTCACACATTATATCCCAATCCATGGACAAATCCTATCAGCCCTACTTTCAGAATGTGTCGGTGTCCACCTCCACTGCATCATCCTCGCCTGGCATTTCTCACAGGAAGGTTTGTATCCCTCTTCTAACTAGACTCTTTGCATACCATTACTCTTCACACTACATTATTCACCTTATAGTCAGATCCTTAGAAAATATGTCAGGTCTTGTCAGTCTTCTGCTTGAAACCTTCCCACCTTCCTCTCAGAACAGAAGTCAGTGATCAGCTTCACATCAGCATGGATGACCAGCAGGATCTGGACCCTTGCTCTTTCCTCGTTTCCTGTTTCAGCCAGATGGACCTGCCTGGTCCTCCTCCAACTCCAAGCACTCCATCCTGGGGCCTTTACAATCACTGTCCCTCCATTTGTAGTGCACATCTCACAGATACTTACATAGTTCACTGATTTCTTCAGCTTTCTGTTCCTGTGTCAACTACCATGCTATGAGTGAGGTCCCCCACAGCCCTGCAACATCCCACCTGATGCTCCATCTCACCCTGACTCGGCCTCATCACTGTCTAACAGATATTCTGTTCAGTGTCTGTCTTTTTGAGAGTGTAAGCTCTAGGAGGGCAGGAATTTGAAATTTAATAACGTATTGTCCTTACGTAGGACATTTCTTCGAACATAATAGAGACGTTAATATGTTGAATGAATAAAGATCTAATTTGTATTTGTAGCTTGGATGTACTTGTATCTGTTTTCAAAAGCCTACCTTTCTCACAAACCCCAATGTTTTTCATTTAACAAAAAATCATTTGGGCAAGAATTCTCAGCCTTCTCAAACGTGTTGCGTAAATTTTGTGTACCTGAGGGACCATCTTGAATTTTCCAGTTACCTCAGACACCTAGGGAATTGCTTGCCAAGAAGAAACCTGTTGTATTACATTACATCATCTTTCCCCATGTTAATCAAATTGCAAAACCTTATACAAAGCTTACTGTTTGTTTCAGTTAGAAAAGGTTTTAGTAACTGGACAACCGTACTGTAGATGAAGTTATAATGCAGTAGAAAATATCTACAAGACATTCTACTTCTGGCTGGTGCCTTAGCCTTTAAGCAATATTAATGGTATCATAACAATTCTGTTCAAAATATTTAAAATGTGTGTGCCTGTCAGTGGGAGGAGCTGTTCCTGGCTGGCGCAGTAACAGAGTCTTAACCCAGTTTAATCCAACCGTTCCGATGGCTCAAAGATCTGGGAAAGTTGATATACAGAGCTCAAGTCTCCAAGGTGAGAAAAGAGGAGGTGGAGGATTTAGGAATTCCCCCAGTGTAATGAAGTACTTTCAGAAATTGTCTTCAAGTTGTGACCACTGAAGCATCAGGGAGATGCAGCACTATGACAGGTACGCCACTGGTGTTATAGGCAAGAAAAGAACCACAAATAAGAACCTCCGGCCTTGGCGATTGTGTATCAGGATAAACACCTTGGTTGTCTTAGGTAACAGACATACATACCTATCAGTCCACCCATTCACCAGTTTCTAAAATGCA
Organism: Fukomys damarensis; assembly: GCF_012274545.1. Classification (NCBI taxonomy): domain Eukaryota; kingdom Metazoa; phylum Chordata; class Mammalia; order Rodentia; family Bathyergidae; genus Fukomys; species Fukomys damarensis. The sequence goes on along the minus strand of NW_022900945.1, from coordinate 47,451,102 downwards.
GTTGTTGCTCAACTATACTTCAGAGGATGTATACCTTTATGTTAGGGTTGGCACAGTTAAAAGGTGGTTTGATGAACTGAATGCTAATTAGAATCAGAATATAAGGAAAGGCATTTCACACTGATGTAGGAATTCCTTCATTACTTCATTAAAGATCTCCCCTGAGTCAAATCCATTATAAGCCCACCCAGCTACACATGCCTCTCCATCATAGTCTTCATGCTACTGTACAGTCATCATACATAGTTATTAGATTCATGCCGGTCTCCCCTGTGAAACTCTAAGCCTCAGGAAAACAGGATCGTATGGTTTTGCTTCTCCCGATATTTTCAGCAGTGCCTGGCACACAGTAGGTGCTTGGTGTATACTTCTGAACTAATTTATTAATTAAGCCACACAGTATTTTCCGTTATGGCTTGTATCTAGATGTCCCACTAAAGACTCATGCACTCGATACACGGGGCTTTTCAGAGCTGGCTGGATTTGAGGTGTGTGATACTGGGCTTAAGGGTATGTGGTACTGGACTAGTCCACTAACTGGTTCATCATAGTTCATGGTGTGCATAATGGGAAGGCGCCCTGGTTGTGGGTGATACCATCCAGAAGTCTTGTAGCCTAAATGGCATAAAAAGGAAAGGGAGGCTTGCTGCTTGCTGCCTTCTTGCCTGTCCTGCTGTGGACTGTTTCTCCTCTGAAATGTCCCTCTGCCATGCTGCCCTGCCTTAGAGCCAGCCAACTATGGTCTGAAACCTCTACAAACTGGGAGCTGCAATAAATCTTTCTCCCTTTAACTCTTGTGAGTGTTGAATATTTTGTCCCAGCAGTGAAAAAGTAACTAAGACACTCCCCATTCTTCCTTTTGTACAGTATTTCCACCTGTACTCAGAATTAGCTAAGCAATCTGGAATAAAAAGACTCAAGATAGTAGACACATTATGTAGCTGCATGTTTCCCTGTTCCCTCTCTAGGGTAGGCTGCTGTTTTCATCTCTGTCCCTCAGCTCCTCACTCCTATGGTACATTGTATTAATCCTATGCCTAGTGATCCTTTTGGGAATGGCACGTAACAATGGAACATAATACGAGTTTTTCTCTTCAAATTCTTGTTCTTTGAATTTTTTTAGGTAATATATGAATTTCATGCAGAAAAATTTTCAAAAATTGCACACGTTGGCAAAAATAGGTTAAAACTGACCCTAATTTCATTTTCACCAATGAAAACGTTGTAATGTAGATTATATGTGTAGGAATTCTAAACTTGCGTTATAATTTTTTCTACCCACACATAGGCTTTTTGGGTCTTCCTGTATTTTCCTAGGGCTGCAAGCAATATAACAAATAGCAGTACAACATCCCACTTCATAAACCCAATTTTTTCAGGGTATTGGGTAGACATACAAATTTTAGACAGCCAGAGGGACCATACAAAGTACTGGTGTCCCCATAATTATCCTACTAGTACAGAAGAATCCGGCTTCACCTTGGACCTCTGCTAAGTCATCTTATTGAGCAGGCAATAACCAGAGTTCACAAATAGCCAGACTAAATCACAGAATTTCTAGAGAATGGGGTCACGTCCCATAAATGTATAATTCTGCCTACTGATGTTTGCAATGATTGCATGGCAGCACGCGTCCTTCATGCAGTTTATGTTTGTTTTTGTGGGTTTTTTTTTTTTTTTTTTTTTTTG